>NW_015505580.1:824379-908469 GCF_001515645.1 Sinocyclocheilus grahami | reverse complement strand
AATGTTTTTGGTCCAGGCAATAAAACTCAGTGTGGTCCAATGTAGTTTGAACATCCTCTTGTGTTCTTTAAAATATATTAATTCATTCAGGTTTGGAAGGACATGACGGTGAGTAAATTATGGAATTTGCATTTTTGGGTGAACTATCCCTTTAAATCAGCAAAACTGGATATGTCTCAGTTGGTGATACAAAATGCAGGAGGGCAAAGAAGATCAAAGAAAAGTCTTTTAATTAGATAAAATAGATGTGACAAGGCACGGAAACCAACTTAGACGAGAACGGACAAAACTGAATTAGAACAGAGGGTTTATAAGCAGGAACCAAACAAAGGGAAACCAATGAGATAATCAACAAGACAGAGGTGAACAGAATGACAATCAAACAGACTGGGGAAAACTAGGTCAAACCAAAAACATAGCAACACAGAACAGAGCACATGTTACAATATGGCGGAGCTTGTTAATTTTGTTACAGGAAGAGGCACTGGAAATCATTGGGATGGCTCATAATGGAGACGCAGTCTGACTTGCAATCCTGCAAGTGTTACTTAAATCACAATGTTGGTTAAGTTATCATCAAGACAGTAAATACAAGACATGTTAGTATTTTAAGACCCAGGTTTTTTTTTTCTTCCAAAATAGCACAACATGACTTGTTGCTTTTGCTCCAGTATTTCACTTGTGTTTGTTCACAGCAGGTTACAGCTGTTTAAGACATCTGGCTTTAATCAAAATCTGTATAGACAGTGTTTTCCACATAGCAATTTGCAAACAAATACACTGAGATAAAATACATTTTGTTATACTTTGCAAAAATGTTCCGACTCACTTGACTTATTCAATTGAACTCTCTTACCTTGATCTAAAACAACATATCTGTTCAAAATTCAAGCTTCCATGTTAGCTGAGATGATATTTCTCAAAATACATTTTAATATCAACTTTTATATTAATTTACATCACATTTATGCATTTGGCAGACATTGGCAGCAACTTGGTTCTCAAGGTATACAGTACATTTACTTTCAGTAATACTTACAGTGCCATGAACACAATGTATGCTTTTTTAATTCCTGTGAAAAGTGAGGAATGTCAGAACTATTATTTTCAATGTTAAAGTTAAGATATTAAGTTGTTGAATGAAATCTGGATTGGGCTTTCTGATTTTACTTGAAATTGTGCCCCTTTTTTTTATCAAACCTATTTTTAAACAAAACTATGAATGACCAGATTAGTTAAAATTACACTCTAAAAAATGCTGGGTTAAATTCAACCCAGTGCTTAACCCAGCATTTTTTTAGAGTGTAAGAACCAATGAATGTTTTCTGGGACAACAGAGCAAAAAAAGTAAAGCATTGTGAATTGTTTGCAAGTGAAATAAATAGAGTTGTAAACAGCAATGACTGATCGAATGATAAGCTTTATCAGGTTTAACAAGAAGTAATTCAACAACACAATAGATTCTGTTGGGTCATAGAAGACTTGCATGCCGCAAGTAGATTACATTTTTTTTTTTTGCCATTGTTCATTTGATGCAATTAAGATAAATTTAAATTAAATTAAGATATTTTTGATAAAATCCAAGAGCTCTCTGACCCTCCATAGACAACAAGGATACTACCACGATCAAGGCACAGAAACGTAGCAAGGACATTGGTTAAATAGTCCATGTGACATCAGTGGTTCAACTGTAATTTTACAAAGCTACGAGAATACTTTTTTTGTGTAAAGAAAACAAAAATAACAACTTTATTTAACAATTAATTTCCATTTTGGAGAGTATCACGACACATGTGCATGCTTTCCTCTGAACGTAAACAAGGTGCAGCACATGAAATACGTTTCTGTGCCTTGACCGTGGTAGTACCCTTGCTGTCTATGCAGGGTTGGAAAGCTCTTGGATTTCAGCAAAAATATCTTAATTTGTGTTCCGAAGGTGAACAAAGGTCTTCCAGGTTTGCAACAACATGAGGGTGAGTAATTAATGACAGAATTTTCATTTTTGGGTGAACTATCCCTTTAAACTGAGAAAATAGACGCATTAGGACACATGTAAATTATTTTATAATCAGTGTCACTTGACTCTGTAAGAATACACCCGCCAGCCCAAAAAGCAGAATCCAGCGGCCTTAGGTTTAATGCGTATTCGGTCTTTTACTTGCGCTTCTGAATTTATCAGGATTTAGTTTAACTTTTAGTCTAGCTCCGTTTTCTGACTCCAATTTCACGTGATCATTAAATTTAGGCAATGTTTCTAATCAAAAGCTGATCACAGATATCGATTGTTTATTAATTTTGATATTTGAGTATTCTGTAAATCCCATACGTTCAATTACTCGTTCATCAGGGACCCAATGCCGCTCAGAGATTCGTGCCCCGGGTTTGCGGTAAACTCACGCACGCAAACTAGCCAGTCTGATGTTAGTCAGAGGGTGTAATAAGTTAGCTAATACCTCTTTGTCGGTTGGCTACTGCTCACTCTTACAAAAAGTGTATTTAATTTAGCCACTTCCATGCATCTTGCTAAATCAGTGATAGACAGAAATCAAAAGGTCTTCAGATGAAGTGCCTACTGCTCCTTTCATTCATGAGCCTTCAGTTTGTTCTATCCTGGACACAGATTTACGGTAGCATTAGCCTCCTATGATTTACTGGTCATAGTTTGCTCTCTTTGAAGATTTCTTCTCCAGATAAGTTTTATTGTTTTATTGCATGACATCTGTTTTGTGTGAGTTCCTGAGTGTTTGGCTTCACGAAGAATTTATTTTATAAGGAAATAATTTCACTCCTTTCAACTCCATCAATACATGAACCATGTTTTAATTATGAATAATTAAGAACTGCATTTAAATTGGTGTTTTAACCATTAGCATAAGTAACAAAGTTTGTTTCTCAAAATACTTGAAATGTTTTTCAATAAAATTGTCACACAGACGTTTTATTAAAAAAAAAAATTTCCCCTGAAATATACATTTTAATTACATTTTGAATGGTAATATTAAAAAAAATAAATATTAACCAAGGACTTATACATTAATATTATTACAATTATTTTCAGAAGACACGTGAAAAAAAACAAATAAAATAAAAACAAATAGCATACAATGTTAATGGTAAAGTATGTAATGGTAAAACACTTTCTCCTATCCCAGTTTAAAAAAAAATAACAAATTGGAGTGTTTTTGAAGCTGCAGCCACCGATGACTTCACAGATACTGTAACATCATACATCAGTTTCTGTGAGAATACATGCATTCCTACCGGGACATTTCGATCATTCAATAATGATAAACTATGGTTCACAGGGAAACTCCCTGAACCGTTTCTGAGGAACTACATTGTTTGGCGGAATTATAATGTTTTTATTAATATCATTACACTTTATTTGCTCTGTTTTATTTTGTGAAACCTTACCACGTATATGGAATAACCGTTTTATAAAAGCAATAAGTCACGTGAAGCTTTGGTTTACAGTATATTTATAACAACTAAGGGGGTTTTAGCTGACAGCCCCCCTTAGCTGTAATAAATTCACTGTAAACCACGGCTTCTTGGGGCGTATTGCTTTAATAATCGGTTTGAAAAACCCTGTCAGTTGTGTACAGCCTGTGTACAGCAAACACCCTACACCCAAACTCATCTTCTGGAATGCTACGGAATGGAAACATCAATGGAAGATGATGGTTGTCCAGTCTTAGCACTCTCAGGTCTGACCATGAGTAAAGGTCTGACCAAAGGTATGCATCTGCCCAAAAGCTGGGGAAGAAAAATGTTCTTACAGTTAAAACAAACAAACAAACTACATTTACTTAGTAAGACAAAGGCTGCACCTGAAAGCGTGTACTCCCTGAGTAGGGACTTCTTTTGAATACCTTGCTGAATGTGATGCAGGCATACTACATTTACCATGTTATGACAATATTGTTTTTTTTTATTATGTTTAGAATTTTTAGTTTTCAACGTACAATTTGTAAAAATGAAAATAGTTATTAAGATAACTATATTTTAGATGTACAAAATCATAAATAATTTTATTTGTAATGTTTATATTCTTTCGCCAATGCATGGAGACAAAGGATGTAATCCAAGTATATTTATTTGTTTATCTGATGTAATAAATTCAGCATTTTAATGAGCTGTTAAACATCACTTACTCACTATATTAACAACTGATCATATGTCTTGGAAATCATAACTAACAAATCATGTTTAACTATTTTGGCATTCTTCAAAGTTATATGCGAGGATTTGTTTAAGGTTAGTATCATGTATAGAAACAAATTCTGTCATAAAACCATAGTTGTAAAGATGTATATTTCTTTATCATGATTTTTTTTTTTACATATTAGAATCTTGCTCACACTTCCATCATCTTCCATCGCATCATCTCATAAAATTTAAAGTAACAAAATTTATGGCTGACTTGATTTATGTATTGTGACATATTTCAGAGTAAGCTGTAGCCTAAGGACCTTTGAAATAACGGAAATCGTTTGGCGAAGTGTTATGGATATGTAATGCAGTCAAGATGATAACTTGCACACCTTAGAATGTTCATCAACCAGTCAGATTCAAGATTTAACAGCCCCGTAGTATAATGGCAGTTTATTGTATAAATCTATGTTTTCAAATTGATTAATATTTTAGTCTTTTGCTTGTCTGTCTATTTAGAGGAGCCACACCTGCATATAATATATTTATCATAGTAAAAAGCTATAGTAATAATTAGTATATAAATTACATAAGAAATGTTTTTTTCACTGTGTGGACATGGACTTAAGGGCTAAACACTGGTTACAGGCTTTTGAGGGGTGCACATGTGTATGCAAAGCCTACAAAATCTTATATCAACTGACAAACTGTAAAATATAAGTTGATAGAGTTCTCTGCTATGAACGAATGCTGATCAAAATCATTCTAGATGCTGGTATTGTGCAAAGCTACATCTGTTTGCAGGTTTAAAAAAATATGTAAGGAATTTTAACTCCGTTGTAAGTGAATTAATTATTATTATTGATTCAGGTTTTGATAGGACTCGGATTTGAAGAGCCTAATTCAACCGGATTCGAATTGCTTCTAAATTTGATAGTTTACACTCTATCAGCTACTCGGCCAGCGAGAAGTTGATGTCAGTGTATATTACAATTTAATATGTAAATTTTGTATTCTCCCTGGCCACGGGTGAAATACAATTATGATCATTTGTCAGCTCTTAAGAGAGGTAATTATTATGAGTAAGCTACGAGCTAGGCAGCAAGCAAGGATCTTTTGGCAATAGACTTGACCTTAAAATTATATGACACCAAACAATCGATTATTTATAAATGAAACATGAAATTTATTGGCTATTCTAGATTACATAAACTTAAGCTAAAACACACAATACACACACACACATAGTTTCAGAGGAAGGAAATTCTGTTAGCGGAGTTCTGAGTTTCATAGTTCTACCTCGTTTTCACGAGTGATGTAAATTCACCTTAAGAATTCCCAGAGCAGAGAATTTTGTCTTAAATTTTACTGCTTATCTAAATTCACCCGTTCAGCAGATTAGAGAGTTGTTTGTTTACTTGCATTCTGCTGGTTGACAGCTGAGGTGAATCCGTGGCTGATGCTGGCTTCCTGGATGTCTTTGAGGGAAACCCCGTTACTGATTGGTCGTGACGTCCTTTGGGAAACCCCTCGTTCCCTTTCATGGGAACTTCGAACTGCGTCCTCTAGGGGTCGCTATGGGGAACGGGCAGAGCGTGCATACATTAACCAGAGGCTCTCATTTATATGAGGACACCTATAATACCATGTTGATACGTCTATAAAGTCTCTTAAATGCAAATATTGTACATACTATTTAAAGTTTACTTCATTTCAAACTTCTGCATTTCTGGTTTCCATTCGTTCAAGATTAAACGTCACACATTACACACATGTTAATATCCTAATTTTCTAAAAAGGGGTAATTAAACCCTGGTTAAAGTTGCACCGATTACATGAAACACGTCAAGCATATATATATCACATACAACATACTATTTGTGATTCTATGCTCTGATAATTTTATACTTTCAATGATTAGCAACGATTATCAAAGAAATCTTGTCTCTTTCCTTTGGAATGCAGGGGAAAAGGGAAGGGTCCTTCGGTCATTCTCAGGTCAGATCTGAGAGTCTGCTGGAGAATCTCCTGCTGGACAGGGAGCTATAAAATTGTCTCTTTTGTTGATCGGATTTTAGCAATTTATGCGTCAAATGGTCAGGGGTATCCCTATCTGGTCCTTGAAAGCCCGTAAAACGCTTTTAAGCACTGTGAAAGTACTGTCCTTTTTAGCGTATCTTGAGATATAGCCAAACAGTCCAGGAAATGCTTCACCTTCACTGACCCTGCATGAGTTTTACGACTGCATCTGTTGGATAGGAGTCCTTCGATTTGTCTCAATGGAATGTGAGGGTTTGATGTGTGTCTCCATCATGTAGGTGGGTCCGTTGTGAGACATAGATCCTACACATATTACAGTCTATTGTTGTCACATGTATGTTCCCGATTAGTTCCTGTTGTCCTTATTTGATCCCTTCTGTTCCTGTCCCAATGTATTTTGATTTGTTCTAGGTGTGTCTCATTATTAGTTATCCTCCTCACCTGTCTGCCCCTCGTTATCTACCCTATTTAGTTCTAGCCTGTTGTGAGTCTCTTTGTCTGGAATTGTGTTTGTCAACTCCTTGTGCTATGTGTGATTCCCTGAAAAAAAAAAAAAAAGAATCTCCTTTGTTTTGTACTCCTGGTCTTCTCGTTCCTCGCTCCGTGCTCCTCACAGTAGCAACCCGTGACACAATTCCAGACCTAAAGTGACAGTAAGTGGCACCCCTTCTACCAGTGTTTGTTTTTCGTTTTTTTAATAGTTTTTTGTTTTTTCCCCCCGTTCGTTTCTCCCCGTTCATATGGGGGAACAAGCGAGGTTTCTCGCCTTGGCTCATACGATTCATGACGCAATTCATGACGCTCCAGTGTTGACTCCAGCCCCAGAGCTCGCTCTAGTGTCTTCTCCAGTCCCAATACTCACTCCAGTGCCAGCTCCTCGAAAGTGCTTTTCTTCCTGATCCCCAGTTCAACCCAGGAAGGGCTCCTGATCCCCAGTTTAGCCCAGAAAGGGCCCCTGTTCCCGAGTATAGTCCACGGAGGGCTCCTGATCCCCAGTTCAGCCCAGGAAGGGCTCCTGATCCCCAGTTCAGCTCCGTGAGTGCTCCTGTTCCCGAGTATAGCCCACGGAGGGCTCCAGATCCCCCGTTAAGCCCAGGGTGGGCTCCAGATTCACATTTTAGCCCCAGGAGGGCTCCTGATCCCCAGTCAAGCCCCGGGAGGGCCCCAGAGCTCGCTCCAGTGCCCGCTCCTCGTAAGCCTCCTGAGTCCCCTGCTCCGCCATGGCCTCCTGAGTCCCCTGCTCTGCCATGGCTCCCTGATCTGCCCTGGAGGCTGGTGCAGGACTGGAACAGGGTGGAGACAAGGAGAGCCCCTCCCCCCCTCCCTGATGATACTGTCCGGGAGGGGGGCGATCTGTCACGTGTATGTTCCTGTTGTCCTTATTTGGTCCTTCCTGTCCCAATGTAGTTTGATTTGTTCCAGGTGTGTCTCATTATTAGTTATCCTCCTCACCTGTCTGCCCCTCGTTATCTGCCCTATTTAGTTCTAGACTGTTCTGAGTCTCTTTGTCTGGAATTGTGTTTGTCAACTCCTTGTGCTACATGTGATTCCCTGAAAAATAGAATTAAACTCCCTAGTTTTGTACTCCTGGTCTCCTCGCTCTTCACAGTAGCAACCCATGACAATTGTATGTATTAAATACAAATTATTCTTAGTTACTAAAGTGATTCAGATAAGAGCAGTGAGTGATTTTCTTATTTTTGTTTTGTTTGATTAACATTATCAACACAGTCGGCGGCAGCAGGCTTTACACTGCTGTCGCTTTAAGACCTGATGCAATTATTTGGACACATCTGTATTTCTCCCAACTGTTTAGGTTCACTTAAGACATAACCGACTGCATTTACATGGATACTCTCCAAGACAGGCATTTAAACACAACTTTTTGTGTATTTGAGTGTGTAGTAATAACATGCAAAAGAAAACTTAATTTGGCATTCGCACACTGCGAGGCAAATTTTTTGCGCAAGTAATGTCAAGACTTAAAAACACATGTGAAATCTGAATGTCACTTTTGTAACAAAGCATCTGGTCAGTGATGTAAATATTTTTTGAGTCCCAAAGCCAAAGGCTCAAGTCTGAGTGAAAATGCATCCAAGTGCATGACAACCCCAAGTCCGTTAAAGTTGTATTTGAGTTTCGAGTACTCCAAATCTATAATTAAGTAACACAGTCAAAACGTGATGTTTAAGTATTTTAAAAGAAAGAGGTTGTCGTATGTCAATTGTCCCCCTCTATTGATTGACACTTCGAGTCTCGGTCTCCCTGAATAAAAAAGATCTTACCATTTTTAATTGTGGACATGCAATCCCACTTGCCACCAGTAGGGGTAAAAAGACAGGTTGTAAAAGATGCCCACTGTCGCTCTCTATTGATTGACACTGGATTAATGTCTCTGTCTCCCTGATAGAAAACTCCATTACAAAAAGGAGGTTAGTTCTGGACATGATATTCCCTAAACAGCCACTAGGGTAAAATGAAAGGTTGGGAAAAATGTCCACTGTTCCCCTCTATTGATTGACACTGGACTCAAGTCTCTATCTTTCTGCTGACGAAAGTTATTACAAAAAGAAAGATAATTTTGGACATGCAATTCCCTTTTCTACCAGTAGGTGTAAAGTGGAAGGTTGTGAAAAATGTCTACTGTCCCCCTGTATTGATTGACACTGGTTTCATGTCTCTGTCTCCTTGATGCAAAAAGCTATTACAAAAAAGTTAATTTTGGACATGCAATTCACTAATCATCCACTTGGGGTGAAATGGAAGGTTGTAAAAATGTCAATTGTCCCCCTCTATTGATTGACACTGGTCTCATGTCTCTATCTTCCTGCTGACAAAAGTTATTACAAAAAGAAGGTTAATTTTGGACATGCAAATCCCTTTTCTACCAGTAAGGGTAAAATGGAAGGTTGTAAAAAATGTCCATTGTCCCCCTCTATTGATGGACACTGGTCTCATGCCTCTGTCTCCCTGATGTAAAAAGTTATTACAAAAAGGTTAATTTTAGACATGCAATTCCCTTTTCTACGAGTAGGGGTAAAATTTAATTTTGTAAAAGATGTCCACTGTCCCACTCTATTGAATGACACTGGTCTCATATCTGTATCTTCCTGCTGATTAAAGTTATTACATAAATAAAGTTACTAAAGTGATTCAGATAAGAGCAGTGAGTGATTTTCTTATTTTTGTTTTGTTTGATTAACATTATCAACACAGTCGGCGGCAGCAGGCTTTACACTGCTGTCGCTTTAAGACCTGATGCAATTATTTGGACACATCTGTATTTCTCCCAACTGTTTAGGTTCACTTAAGACATAACCGACTGCATTTACATGGATACTCTCCAAGACAGGCATTTAAACACAACTTTTTGTGTATTTGAGTGTGTAGTAATAACATGCAAAAGAAAACTTAATTTGGCATTCGCACACTGCGAGGCAAATTTTTTGCGCAAGTAATGTCAAGACTTAAAAACACATGTGAAATCTGAATGTCACTTTTGTAACAAAGCATCTGGTCAGTGATGTAAATATTTTTTGAGTCCCAAAGCCAAAGGCTCAAGTCTGAGTGAAAATGCATCCGAGTGCATGACAACCCCAAGTCCGTTAAAGTTGTATTTGAGTTTCGAGTACTCCAAATCTATAATTAAGTAACACAGTCAAAACGTGATGTTTAAGTATTTTAAAAGAAAGAGGTTGTCGTATGTCAATTGTCCCCCTCTATTGATTGACACTTCGAGTCTCGGTCTCCCTGAATAAAAAAGATCTTACCATTTTTAATTGTGGACATGCAATCCCACTTGCCACCAGTAGGGGTAAAAAGACAGGTTGTAAAAGATGCCCACTGTCGCTCTCTATTGATTGACACTGGATTAATGTCTCTGTCTCCCTGATAGAAAACTCCATTACAAAAAGGAGGTTAGTTCTGGACATGATATTCCCTAAACAGCCACTAGGGTAAAATGAAAGGTTGGGAAAAATGTCCACTGTTCCCCTCTATTGATTGACACTGGACTCAAGTCTCTATCTTTCTGCTGACGAAAGTTATTACAAAAAGAAAGATAATTTTGGACATGCAATTCCCTTTTCTACCAGTAGGTGTAAAGTGGAAGGTTGTGAAAAATGTCTACTGTCCCCCTGTATTGATTGACACTGGTTTCATGTCTCTGTCTCCTTGATGCAAAAAGCTATTACAAAAAAGTTAATTTTGGACATGCAATTCACTAATCATCCACTTGGGGTGAAATGGAAGGTTGTAAAAATGTCAATTGTCCCCCTCTATTGATTGACACTGGTCTCATGTCTCTATCTTCCTGCTGACAAAAGTTATTACAAAAAGAAGGTTAATTTTGGACATGCAAATCCCTTTTCTACCAGTAAGGGTAAAATGGAAGGTTGTAAAAAATGTCCATTGTCCCCCTCTATTGATGGACACTGGTCTCATGCCTCTGTCTCCCTGATGTAAAAAGTTATTACAAAAAGGTTAATTTTAGACATGCAATTCCCTTTTCTACGAGTAGGGGTAAAATTTAATTTTGTAAAAGATGTCCACTGTCCCACTCTATTGAATGACACTGGTCTCATATCTGTATCTTCCTGCTGATTAAAGTTATTACATAAAGAAGGTTCATTTTGGACATGCAATTCCCTAATCAGCCACAAGGGGTAAAAAGAGAGGCTGTGAGCCCACTGAGCCTTAACAAAAAACGGAAGTAAAATTGCACTTTCCCCACGGTCCCTTACCGAAAGCGAGCGAAAATTATGACAAAGAAGGCTGTGAAACATGATCAGCTTTCCCCTTTTGGCGGTCACATTGTTTAGATTTTTTTTAGGGCAAGTCGTTCTGGAGTTATTTATCTTTGAATGTGTCACGAATATCGAAAACAAAACTAACTTAACCCCGCTGAAATATGTCATATAGTGTGTAAGCGTGAAATAAGTCAAACTATACCAATTTTTCTCTTTAGGCATATATTTCCATAAAGACAAAACACAAAAGTATTGAGTTAGTAAAAGGTCTAGGCTCATTATAGACCATATAAAGATGACATCACATTGTGAGGACCGAATAGAACATCCAAAACTCAGTCATTAGCAGAGGACAGAAATATACAGAAATATGTGAACTTTCAGATGGTATGGAAACCATAACCCCCAAAAAAGACAGAATAAAGAGGTAGCTACCACTTAGTAATACTGTACTTGCTGATAACATCAGTGCAGATGTGCTATCTAATCACAGCTGAAATGGTTGCTTACGTGACTCAAACTCGAACAAAATCTGTGAGAGCAGCATTTCATCTGTCATCTTTATCATATGTTGTAGTCTTGTTGTAAGCGGTTCTGTACTGTTTGAAGATTCAAAGCCTGATCCAATTTTTTAATGATAACAGATTAACAGCTTTTCCTGGAGTAGTTCCTCTACATGCCGATAGTGTGTACACATTTATACTGATACTAAAGTGACACAAAAAACCTGTTAGTTCAAAACATCCATGCATGTTCCAGAGAATTTACAGAAAATCAAACAAAGTATAATCTCCATTTGCAATATACAAAGCATTCTACACTTCACACTTAGTGCCTTAATGTCACCTTTGAGGAAGAATGAGTCTCATTCCTACACCTTATAAAATGTGTGACTCTGCAAAATACTACACGTTGTTATGTACTTTACAATTTGTACAGACCTCTTGATGTATACCATTTAAATAAATAAATAATAACAAAAATAATACTACACTGAAGTATTAGATGTGAATTGTTGTTTCTCCAATGAATACATTATACATGGCTCTGACCAAAAGACAGTTGCTTACCTTCACATTCTCCCGGAACTTCATTTACATGTACATTTTACAACAGTATCTCTATAAAACCTAATCAGCATCCAGAACTATATACCTTTTGGGTCCTGCCCACTTTATGATGTCAAGACATACAATCGGACATCACTCATATTTTGTCCACAAGTAAATAGACTACAGAACTTTGAGTTGAACTACACCACATTAACACTGGCACTTATTTCCTGATACCCGTGTGACATTACATGTTTAATAATCCAAATTTGCCATTTAAATGCCATTATTGTGACAATGTGCAATTCCCTTTATGTAACACATTTCCCTTTATACAGTGCACTTTTTTGGCTCTTCTTATGAAGTGCTGTCATACATGTTTTATGCATGCTCACTGTCCAGGGATTTAATGCTTTCACTTTTGCTCTCTAACATCTAACATGAATTGAACATAATTCTAAGAGATTTAATAATACAAAGGTCATAATTTTGGCACTTAATCACATGAAGACATCTATTGGACAATGTTATTTTATACATGTCATTTACAATATATTTCAAATTAACCTTTAGGTTCGTCAGGTAAAACTAACAATAAGGTTTCAATTTGTTAACATCAGTTATATATAATTGTATAAATGAACTGGAATATATTATGAAAAAATATGGATAGGATTAACAGTAGTATATTTATAAACAAACATTAACTTTGATAGATGTTTGATAGAATTTATCATAGATGATAAATGCTATGAAAATGGCTGCAATGCATTAATGAATTCATTATCATTATCTTCCAACCAACTTCAAACTGGCTTCCAGCTAAAATATGAGTCCTCTATCCATGATATTGCTTTTTCCAGTGAAAAATTCTGAATCAGAAGAGAACTACGCTTAGATCAAGCGCTGTTTACAGTTCCAACCCTGGGAAGGACTTTTTCACTGAAGGAAGTGTTATTATGGATTATGAACTGGTATTTTGGACAGAAATACCCATTCATTACAGAGGATGCATTGCTGAGCAAGTGATGTGATGCTAATTTGACCAAATATGTTCTGATGAAGAAACAAACTCGTCTACTGTACATCTTGGATGGACTGAGGGTGGGTATATTTTCATTTTTGAGTGAACTATTCCTTTATCTCATGTTAACAAATTGAACCTTATTGTAAAGTGTTACCACTAAACTGAAGACACAAGACCATCCTCTCTCAGTACAGCTGTGTCAGCAATGTCTGAAAGAATTTTGGACTTTTTCAACAGATACAGCTGCCACATTTCCAACTATGTTAGGTCCAACATGCTGCCCCCTCGCATAAACTCTTCTGCAATGTCTTTCTCCATGAGGTTTATTCTCTTCATCTGTATTCCACTTCCCAAAAAACAGCTATTCAAAGGACATGAGGTTTGCTGGTATCTGTGGAAAACAATGTGACATTCCTGCATATACCGGTTAATTACAAAATTATTTTACATGAGAAATTTTGTGTCACGAATCACGATACACTTACCTGTGGTCTTGTACTCCTGCACGCCTCGGCTAAATGTCTGTGCCAGATAATCGCAGAGAAACGTGATCCAGTCTGGAACTTGTAAACATTACCTGAACCACAGATTAAAACAATTGAACTTGTATGGGTCTTTTCAAATTAAGTTGCGTGACATTGCAAATCTGCCATTTATAAAGCCATAAAGTAATTTGCTGAATCAAATCTATGTAGCAATGACTCATTTTTTATGTCAAATATTTTCATGTTTATACAAATCTGGACTTGGGCATCTTTCAGTAGAAGATCATTTGTATACATATCAAGGTCTACATGAAGCCAGTGCTCACACATCAAGATAATGTTGTTTGATTCAAACTATTTCCTGGAACCTCATCAGGATACTACATAACTTTTTTCTCTACATATAAATGGCAAATATGTTCAACGACAAAACAGAAAACACAACAGCTGACAGACAAAAAAAAACACACACAAAAAAAACCAGAGCATCATGATCACTTTTAGATGATCTTTCACAATGTTCCAGTTTTCTTTCATTTCTGAAACCTACCAAACTGAAGAATTTAGCCATCACCTGCCTGCCGCTTACAATGCCATACTAAGTGAAAGTACTCCAAAAGTTTCTGATTCACACCTTCAATCTGGGAAGTGGCATGACATTTCAGTGACGGTTGGTGAGAGTTTTAAAATGCCACACAATTAAAGCAAGCTTTTCTGACTGCGAAACGAATGTTTGTTTTGAATCGAAATATAAAGTAGAAAGCACAAAAGCATTTTTATGTCAAACATTTGTATGTCGTATGCAAAAAATGAATGAAAAATAGCCATAAACATTGTTTTGTAGCTATTTTATCACAGTGTGAAACAGTTTATGTTTGTGAAGAATTATATTTTAAGTCACATACATTATATGTTCATGCATGAGTTGTAGATAGATGAAAAACAGTACCTCTTTCAGGATCAGTAAGCTGGAAAATATTTGGATGTTCAGGGTTTTCTGGCAGAACCACCATCCAACCTGTGAGTGTGATCTTTTTACATGGCCTGGATTTATACTTAAGACAAAAAGGCACAATTACAAGGAGGTTAAGCCAAGTAAACTTCATTTAAGCTTGAATTCAAAAGAGTACTGGAATTTCCCTTAGCATAAATAATCTAAACGATAAGTTCTTAAAGCTGAACTGAATTAGATTGGTTGAAATAATTAAATAGTTTTAATTAGCATAAAAATAGGCAACACTTTTTATTTTTATTATTCGACCAGTTAAAGTCTGACTAATAGCTTAGATGGCACTTCATAAGTAAAAAAAAAATTGAATTGAATAGAGAGAATATTTAATCACTCACATGTCTTCGCTCATTTGCTCTTAGAGCTTTAGAACCAAAATAGATGAGAATGGAGCCAGACAGGACAATCCAGTAGCGCTTCCAGGATGAGAGCTGACATGAAGAAAATAAAAGTGCAAATCAGCTTAAGAGACAGACTAAGTGCTCTCCTCTAAGTGAGTGTTAAATAGTGAGGGAGTGATATGAAACAGCTGGGTGCAATCCGTGCTGAGTGCAATCAGTGCAATGAATGATGGGATATGTAGTCCGGGGTGATGTGCAACAGTGTGTAGTGCGAGAGTCAATGAAATTGGAAAGGGTGACCTCTGATGGCTAGCAGAAGGAAGTTCATGGACCGGATTCGTGACATTGATAGAGTCCTCTGCTATGAACAAATGCTGATCAAAATCATTGTAGATGCTGGTATTGTGCAAAGCTACATCTGTCTGCAGGATTAACTTTTTTTTTTACAGTCTATGGTATGTATTAAATAAAGTTACTAAAGTGATTCAGATAAGAGCAGTGAGTGATTTTCTTATTTTTGTTTTGTTTGATTAACATTATCAACACAGTCGGCGGCAGCAGGCTTTACACTGCTGTCGCTTTAAGACCTGATGCAATTATTTGGACACATCTGTATTTCTCCCAACTGTTTAGGTTCACTTAAGACATAACCGACTGCATTTACATGGATACTCTCCAAGACAGGCATTTAAACACAACTTTTTGTGTATTTGAGTGTGTAGTAATAACATGCAAAAGAAAACTTAATTTGGCATTCGCACACTGCGAGGCAAATTTTTTGCGCAAGTAATGTCAAGACTTAAAAACACATGTGAAATCTGAATGTCACTTTTGTAACAAAGCATCTGGTCAGTGATGTAAATATTTTTTGAGTCCCAAAGCCAAAGGCTCAAGTCTGAGTGAAAATGCATCCGAGTGCATGACAACCCCAAGTCCGTTAAAGTTGTATTTGAGTTTCGAGTACTCCAAATCTATAATTAAGTAACACAGTCAAAACGTGATGTTTAAGTATTTTAAAAGAAAGAGGTTGTCGTATGTCAATTGTCCCCCTCTATTGATTGACACTTCGAGTCTCGGTCTCCCTGAATAAAAAAGATCTTACCATTTTTAATTGTGGACATGCAATCCCACTTGCCACCAGTAGGGGTAAAAAGACAGGTTGTAAAAGATGCCCACTGTCGCTCTCTATTGATTGACACTGGATTAATGTCTCTGTCTCCCTGATAGAAAACTCCATTACAAAAAGGAGGTTAGTTCTGGACATGATATTCCCTAAACAGCCACTAGGGTAAAATGAAAGGTTGGGAAAAATGTCCACTGTTCCCCTCTATTGATTGACACTGGACTCAAGTCTCTATCTTTCTGCTGACGAAAGTTATTACAAAAAGAAAGATAATTTTGGACATGCAATTCCCTTTTCTACCAGTAGGTGTAAAGTGGAAGGTTGTGAAAAATGTCTACTGTCCCCCTGTATTGATTGACACTGGTTTCATGTCTCTGTCTCCTTGATGCAAAAAGCTATTACAAAAAAGTTAATTTTGGACATGCAATTCACTAATCATCCACTTGGGGTGAAATGGAAGGTTGTAAAAATGTCAATTGTCCCCCTCTATTGATTGACACTGGTCTCATGTCTCTATCTTCCTGCTGACAAAAGTTATTACAAAAAGAAGGTTAATTTTGGACATGCAAATCCCTTTTCTACCAGTAAGGGTAAAATGGAAGGTTGTAAAAAATGTCCATTGTCCCCCTCTATTGATGGACACTGGTCTCATGCCTCTGTCTCCCTGATGTAAAAAGTTATTACAAAAAGGTTAATTTTAGACATGCAATTCCCTTTTCTACGAGTAGGGGTAAAATTTAATTTTGTAAAAGATGTCCACTGTCCCACTCTATTGAATGACACTGGTCTCATATCTGTATCTTCCTGCTGATTAAAGTTATTACATAAAGAAGGTTCATTTTGGACATGCAATTCCCTAATCAGCCACAAGGGGTAAAAAGAGAGGCTGTGAGCCCACTGAGCCTTAACAAAAAACGGAAGTAAAATTGCACTTTCCCCACGGTCCCTTACCGAAAGCGAGCGAAAATTATGACAAAGAAGGCTGTGAAACATGATCAGCTTTCCCCTTTTGGCGGTCACATTGTTTAGATTTTTTTTAGGGCAAGTCGTTCTGGAGTTATTTATCTTTGAATGTGTCACGAATATCGAAAACAAAACTAACTTAACCCCGCTGAAATATGTCATATAGTGTGTAAGCGTGAAATAAGTCAAACTATACCAATTTTTCTCTTTAGGCATATATTTCCATAAAGACAAAACACAAAAGTATTGAGTTAGTAAAAGGTCTAGGCTCATTATAGACCATATAAAGATGACATCACATTGTGAGGACCGAATAGAACATCCAAAACTCAGTCATTAGCAGAGGACAGAAATATACAGAAATATGTGAACTTTCAGATGGTATGGAAACCATAACCCCCAAAAAAGACAGAATAAAGAGGTAGCTACCACTTAGTAATACTGTACTTGCTGATAACATCAGTGCAGATGTGCTATCTAATCACAGCTGAAATGGTTGCTTACGTGACTCAAACTCGAACAAAATCTGTGAGAGCAGCATTTCATCTGTCATCTTTATCATATGTTGTAGTCTTGTTGTAAGCGGTTCTGTACTGTTTGAAGATTCAAAGCCTGATCCAATTTTTTAATGATAACAGATTAACAGCTTTTCCTGGAGTAGTTCCTCTACATGCCGATAGTGTGTACACATTTATACTGATACTAAAGTGACACAAAAAACCTGTTAGTTCAAAACATCCATGCATGTTCCAGAGAATTTACAGAAAATCAAACAAAGTATAATCTCCATTTGCAATATACAAAGCATTCTACACTTCACACTTAGTGCCTTAATGTCACCTTTGAGGAAGAATGAGTCTCATTCCTACACCTTATAAAATGTGTGACTCTGCAAAATACTACACGTTGTTATGTACTTTACAATTTGTACAGACCTCTTGATGTATACCATTTAAATAAATAAATAATAACAAAAATAATACTACACTGAAGTATTAGATGTGAATTGTTGTTTCTCCAATGAATACATTATACATGGCTCTGACCAAAAGACAGTTGCTTACCTTCACATTCTCCCGGAACTTCATTTACATGTACATTTTACAACAGTATCTCTATAAAACCTAATCAGCATCCAGAACTATATACCTTTTGGGTCCTGCCCACTTTATGATGTCAAGACATACAATCGGACATCACTCATATTTTGTCCACAAGTAAATAGACTACAGAACTTTGAGTTGAACTACACCACATTAACACTGGCACTTATTTCCTGATACCCGTGTGACATTACATGTTTAATAATCCAAATTTGCCATTTAAATGCCATTATTGTGACAATGTGCAATTCCCTTTATGTAACACATTTCCCTTTATACAGTGCACTTTTTTGGCTCTTCTTATGAAGTGCTGTCATACATGTTTTATGCATGCTCACTGTCCAGGGATTTAATGCTTTCACTTTTGCTCTCTAACATCTAACATGAATTGAACATAATTCTAAGAGATTTAATAATACAAAGGTCATAATTTTGGCACTTAATCACATGAAGACATCTATTGGACAATGTTATTTTATACATGTCATTTACAATATATTTCAAATTAACCTTTAGGTTCGTCAGGTAAAACTAACAATAAGGTTTCAATTTGTTAACATCAGTTATATATAATTGTATAAATGAACTGGAATATATTATGAAAAAATATGGATAGGATTAACAGTAGTATATTTATAAACAAACATTAACTTATATGATAAATGCTATGAAAATGGCTGCAATGCATTAATGAATTCATTATCATTATCTTCCAACCAACTTCAAACTTGCTTCCAGCTAAAATATGAGTCCTCTATCCATGATATTGCTTTTTCCAGTGAAAAATTCTGAATCAGAAGAGAACTACGCTTAGATCAAGCGCTGTTTACAGTTCTAAACATGGGAAGGACTTTTTCACTGAAGGAAGTGTTATTATGGATTATGAACTGGTATTTTGGACAGAAATACCCATTCATTACAGAGGATGCATTGCTGAGCAAGTGATGTGATGCTAATTTGACCAAATATGTTCTGATGAAGAAACAAACTCGTCTACTGTACATCTTGGATGGACTGAGGGTGGGTATATTTTCATTTTTGAGTGAACTATTCCTTTATCTCATGTTAACAAATTGAACCTTATTGTAAAGTGTTACCACTAAACTGAAGACACAAGACCATCCTCTCTCAGTACAGCTGTGTCAGCAATGTCTGAAAGAATTTTGGACTTTTTCAACAGATACAGCTGCCACATTTCCAACTATGTTAGGTCCAACATGCTGCCCCCTCGCATAAACTCTTCTGCAATGTCTTTCTCCATGAGGTTTATTCTCTTCATCTGTATTCCACTTCCCAAAAAACAGCTATTCAAAGGACATGAGGTTTGCTGGTATCTGTGGAAAACAATGTGACATTCCTGCATATACCGGTTAATTACAAAATTATTTTACATGAGAAATTTTGTGTCACGAATCACGATACACTTACCTGTGGTCTTGTACTCCTGCACGCCTCGGCTAAATGTCTGTGCCAGATAATCGCAGAGAAACGTGATCCAGTCTGGAACTTGTAAACATTACCTGAACCACAGATTAAAACAATTGAACTTGTATGGGTCTTTTCAAATTAAGTTGCGTGACATTGCAAATCTGCCATTTATAAAGCCATAAAGTAATTTGCTGAATCAAATCTATGTAGCAATGACTCATTTTTTATGTCAAATATTTTCATGTTTATACAAATCTGGACTTGGGCATCTTTCAGTAGAAGATCATTTGTATACATATCAAGGTCTACATGAAGCCAGTGCTCACACATCAAGATAATGTTGTTTGATTCAAACTATTTCCTGGAACCTCATCAGGATACTACATAACTTTTTTCTCTACATATAAATGGCAAATATGTTCAACGACAAAACAGAAAACACAACAGCTGACAGACAAAAAAAAACACACACAAAAAAAACCAGAGCATCATGATCACTTTTAGATGATCTTTCACAATGTTCCAGTTTTCTTTCATTTCTGAAACCTACCAAACTGAAGAATTTAGCCATCACCTGCCTGCCGCTTACAATGCCATACTAAGTGAAAGTACTCCAAAAGTTTCTGATTCACACCTTCAATCTGGGAAGTGGCATGACATTTCAGTGACGGTTGGTGAGAGTTTTAAAATGCCACACAATTAAAGCAAGCTTTTCTGACTGCGAAACGAATGTTTGTTTTGAATCGAAATATAAAGTAGAAAGCACAAAAGCATTTTTATGTCAAACATTTGTATGTCGTATGCAAAAAATGAATGAAAAATAGCCATAAACATTGTTTTGTAGCTATTTTATCACAGTGTGAAACAGTTTATGTTTGTGAAGAATTATATTTTAAGTCACATACATTATATGTTCATGCATGAGTTGTAGATAGATGAAAAACAGTACCTCTTTCAGGATCAGTAAGCTGGAAAATATTTGGATGTTCAGGGTTTTCTGGCAGAACCACCATCCAACCTGTGAGTGTGATCTTTTTACATGGCCTGGATTTATACTTAAGACAAAAAGGCACAATTACAAGGAGGTTAAGCCAAGTAAACTTCATTTAAGCTTGAATTCAAAAGAGTACTGGAATTTCCCTTAGCATAAATAATCTAAACGATAAATTCTTAAAGCTGAACTGAATTAGATTGGTTGAAATAATTAAATAGTTTTAATTAGCATAAAAATAGGCAACACTTTTTATTTTTATTATTCGACCAGTTAAAGTCTGACTAATAGCTTAGATGGCACTTCATAAGTAAAAAAAAAATTGAATTGAATAGAGAGAATATTTAATCACTCACATGTCTTCGCTCATTTGCTCTTAGAGCTTTATAAAGCCATAAAGTAATTTGCTGAATCAAATCTATGTAGCAATGACTCATTTTTTATGTCAAATATTTTCATGTTTATACAAATCTGGACTTGGGCATCTTTCAGTAGAAGATCATTTGTATACATATCAAGGTCTACATGAAGCCAGTGCTCACACATCAAGATAATGTTGTTTGATTCAAACTATTTCCTGGAACCTCATCAGGATACTACATAACTTTTTTCTCTACATATAAATGGCAAATATGTTCAACGACAAAACAGAAAACACAACAGCTGACAGACAAAAAAAAACACACACAAAAAAAACCAGAGCATCATGATCACTTTTAGATGATCTTTCACAATGTTCCAGTTTTCTTTCATTTCTGAAACCTACCAAACTGAAGAATTTAGCCATCACCTGCCTGCCGCTTACAATGCCATACTAAGTGAAAGTACTCCAAAAGTTTCTGATTCACACCTTCAATCTGGGAAGTGGCATGACATTTCAGTGACGGTTGGTGAGAGTTTTAAAATGCCACACAATTAAAGCAAGCTTTTCTGACTGCGAAACGAATGTTTGTTTTGAATCGAAATATAAAGTAGAAAGCACAAAAGCATTTTTATGTCAAACATTTGTATGTCGTATGCAAAAAATGAATGAAAAATAGCCATAAACATTGTTTTGTAGCTATTTTATCACAGTGTGAAACAGTTTATGTTTGTGAAGAATTATATTTTAAGTCACATACATTATATGTTCATGCATGAGTTGTAGATAGATGAAAAACAGTACCTCTTTCAGGATCAGTAAGCTGGAAAATATTTGGATGTTCAGGGTTTTCTGGCAGAACCACCATCCAACCTGTGAGTGTGATCTTTTTACATGGCCTGGATTTATACTTAAGACAAAAAGGCACAATTACAAGGAGGTTAAGCCAAGTAAACTTCATTTAAGCTTGAATTCAAAAGAGTACTGGAATTTCCCTTAGCATAAATAATCTAAACGATAAGTTCTTAAAGCTGAACTGAATTAGATTGGTTGAAATAATTAAATAGTTTTAATTAGCATAAAAATAGGCAACACTTTTTATTTTTATTATTCGACCAGTTAAAGTCTGACTAATAGCTTAGATGGCACTTCATAAGTAAAAAAAAATTGAATTGAATTGAGAGAATATTTAATCACTCACATGTCTTCGCTCATTTGCTCTTAGAGCTTTAGAACCAAAATAGATGAGAATGGAGCCAGACAGGACAATCCAGTAGCGCTTCCAGGATGAGAGCTGACATGAAGAAAATAAAAGTGCAAATCAGCTTAAGAGACAGACTAAGTGCTCTCCTCTAAAAACTCAAACAGACATGATTATTTTATGTACTGTATATCCATCTTTATTTCTTTATTATTAACTATCAACTGGGGCAGTCAATACTTAAGACAAAAAGGCACAATTACAAGGAGGTTAAGCCAAGTAAACTTCATTTAAGCTTGAATTCAAAAGAGTACTGGAATTTCCCTTAGCATAAATAATCTAAACGATAAGTTCTTAAAGCTGAACTGAATTAGATTGGTTGAAATAATTAAATAGTTTTAATTAGCATAAAAATAGGCAACACTTTTTATTTTTATTATTCGACCAGTTAAAGTCTGACTAATAGCTTAGATGGCACTTCATAAGTAAAAAAAAATTGAATTGAATTGAGAGAATATTTAATCACTCACATGTCTTCGCTCATTTGCTCTTAGAGCTTTAGAACCAAAATAGATGAGAATGGAGCCAGATAGGACAATCCAGTAGCGCTTCCAGGATGAGAGCTGACATGAAGAAAATAAAAGTGCAAATCAGCTTAAGAGACAGACTAAGTGCTCTCCTCTAAAAACTCAAACAGACATGATTATTTCATGTACTGTATATCCATCTTTATTTCTTTATTATTAACTATCAACTGGGGCAGTCGCACTGACATTTAGACCTCCAACAATGAAGACCTGGCCAAGACAGACAGCACTACAAATGGTTTTGGACGTGCAAAATAAAATATGTCATGATTGATTACATATTTGGTTTACACATCTACACAGTAAAGACATGGATTCTGCCATTTATAATGGATTTAACAGCATGTAAGACACCTAACTGATGCACTGATAAGAAAAAAACAGAAGGTGATATTTTACTATTAAAATTAGTAATTTTTACAGTGTACCTAGGGCAAAAGTTTTTATTGTACTTGAAAGTCATTTGTAATATTTATAATAACAGTTATAATTGTAACTGTTGTTTTTGAATCTATTTTCAAATGTAATTATTCCTGTTATAGCAAGCTGAATTTTCAGCAGCCATTACTCCAGGCTTTAGTGTCTCATGATTCTTCAGAAACCATTCTAATATGATGATTTGCTGCTTAAGATTTAAGATTCATTATCAATGTTAAAGGGGACCTATTATGCAAAAATCACTTTTATAAGGTGATTGAACATGTTGTGTGGCTGCAGTGTGTGAAAACAACTAGCTTGTTATGGTAAAAATCCACCCACTAATTTTTTTTATAATTCTAATAACTGTCTCTCAGAACAAGCCATTCCAGATTTCTCCCTAGGTACACGTTACCATAGGGGAAAAAGCCCCGCCCATTTGTGACGCTCTCTTGACCTATTAGCATAGACACAGTCCTGAGTGAGAAGCAGCAGTTACTGGAGATACACAATCCCTGCGTTCCATTCGGAAGGGCTCATCCCTATGCCCTAATCCCTTCAAAGGGTTTACCCTCTGGAGTGAGAGCTTCGAAGGGTGTAGGGGACCAAACAACTGTTTCTTGAAGTGCCCTTCTGCGTCATCATCACATGCCCACACGGAGGCGCCGTCATCATGCAAAGAATCTGCGCAATGGATCATGGGAGCCCAAAGTGTCCATCAGTTGTACCCTTCGAAATCCTTCATTCCGAAGGGCCCTTTGAAGTGGCCAGTTTTGAGTTTTTGATGGGATATATCGCCCTACAAAGGGCACTTCGGTCGTTCCAAATTGAAGTGCCCTTCGGAGGGCGATATATCCCATTTGGAATGCACCACATGTCAGCGCCAAAGCGGCATTACCAGTGTTGTGTTTTTGCGATGCACCAATGAACATAGGAGTCCATCTGAGCCGCTAAGGACACTGTGGTTACGTTTCATTTTCGAAGGAAATGTACAGAAAAAAATCGATAAAGTCATGCCAATTTAAACAAGCTATAAAAATGATCTGTGGGGTATTTTGAGCTAAAACTTCATGTACACTCTAGGGACATCAGATACTTATTTTACATATTGTAAAAAAGGGGCATAACATAGGGCCCTTTCATGTCACACTTATATTCTGTTCTTTTTAGTTTTCATGAACTTTTGTTGTGTTTTCATTCCATGTGTTCCGTGACCCAGTTTTTCCCTGTGTTTGATTATGTTAGTCAGTTTACCTGTGTCCTCCTCATTAGTTGATTCTCCTCACCTGTCTGTCCCTCATTAGCACCCCTACTTTAGTTCTAGCCTGTTCAGTTGTGTTGCTTAATATTTTTGTGGAAACCGTGATACATCTTTTCAGCATTCTTTAAACAGAACTTTCAAAACAACAGCATTTATTTGAAATATAAATCTTTTCTTACAACGGAAAACTCTGTAGTGTCACTTTTGATCAGTTTATTGTAACCTTGCTGAATCAAAGTATTAAGTTGTGTACTTTGCAAGTACTCATGCCTTAGCTTGTCGACATAAAATACACCCTTTTTGTTTTTTCCTTATTCTATCAACATTTTTGAGATTTGGCATAGTCACCACATCTTTAATATTTAACTCATAAGTGTCCAGCATTGCCATTTATAATGGATTTAACAGCATGTAAGACACCTAACTGATGCACTGATAAGAAAAAAACAGAAGGTGATATTTTACTATTAAAATTAGTAATTTTTACAGTGTACCTAGGGCAAAAGTTTTTATTGTACTTGAAAGTCATTTGTAATATTTATAATAACAGTTATAATTGTAACTGTTGTTTTTGAATCTATTTTCAAATGTAATTATTCCTGTTATAGCAAGCTGAATTTTCAGCAGCCATTACTCCAGGCTTTAGTGTCTCATGATTCTTCAGAAACCATTCTAATATGATGATTTGCTGCTTAAGATTTAAGATTCATTATCAATGTTAAAGGGGACCTATTATGCAAAAATCACTTTTATAAGGTGATTGAACATGTTGTGTGGCTGCAGTGTGTGAAAACAACTAGCTTGTTATGGTAAAAATCCACCCACTAATTTTTTTTATAATTCTAATAACTGTCTCTCAGAACAAGCCATTCCAGATTTCTCCCTAGGTACACGTTACCATAGGGGAAAAAGCCCCGCCCATTTGTGACGCTCTCTTGACCTATTAGCATAGACACAGTCCTGAGTGAGAAGCAGCAGTTACTGGAGATACACAATCCCTGCGTTCCATTCGGAAGGGCTCATCCCTATGCCCTAATCCCTTCAAAGGGTTTTACCCTCTGGAGTGAGAGCTTCGAAGGGTGTAGGGGACCAAACAACTGTTTCTTGAAGTGCCCTTCTGCGTCATCATCACATGCCCACACGGAGGCGCCGTCATCATGCAAAGAATCTGCGCAATGGATCATGGGAGCCCAAAGTGTCCATCAGTTGTACCCTTCGAAATCCTTCATTCCGAAGGGCCCTTTGAAGTGGCCAGTTTTGAGTTTTTGATGGGATATATCGCCCTACAAAGGGCACTTCGGTCGTTCCAAATTGAAGTGCCCTTCGGAGGGCGATATATCCCATTTGGAATGCACCACATGTCAGCGCCAAAGCGGCATTACCAGTGTTGTGTTTTTGCGATGCACCAATGAACATAGGAGTCCATCTGAGCCGCTAAGGACACTGTGGTTACGTTTCATTTTCGAAGGAAATGTACAGAAAAAAATCGATAAAGTCATGCCAATTTAAACAAGCTATAAAAATGATCTGTGGGGTATTTTGAGCTAAAACTTCATGTACACTCTAGGGACATCAGATACTTATTTTACATATTGTAAAAAAGGGGCATAACATAGGGCCCTTTCATGTCACACTTATATTCTGTTCTTTTTAGTTTTCATGAACTTTTGTTGTGTTTTCATTCCATGTGTTCCGTGACCCAGTTTTTCCCTGTGTTTGATTATGTTAGTCAGTTTACCTGTGTCCTCCTCATTAGTTGATTCTCCTCACCTGTCTGTCCCTCATTAGCACCCCTACTTTAGTTCTAGCCTGTTCAGTTGTGTTGCTTAATATTTTTGTGGAAACCGTGATACATCTTTTCAGCATTCTTTAAACAGAACTTTCAAAACAACAGCATTTATTTGAAATATAAATCTTTTCTTACAACGGAAAACTCTGTAGTGTCACTTTTGATCAGTTTATTGTAACCTTGCTGAATCAAAGTATTAAGTTGTGTACTTTGCAAGTACTCATGCCTTAGCTTGTCGACATAAAATACACCCTTTTTGTTTTTTCCTTATTCTATCAACATTTTTGAGATTTGGCATAGTCACCACATCTTTAATATTTAACTCATAAGTGTCCAGCATTCTGGCACATAGAAAAACCAGACAAATGGCAGGACATACTATCCTAAGGATATTCTGTAACTGAAGATGTACCAGTGTGCAACACTGCATTGTGTAGGATGGTATTCTGTGAGATTCTTGGAACTTGCAAGGCAGAGTGAGTCAGAGATGTTACCAAACACTTAAATTATACTTGATTGCTTGTATATGATACCATGCCAAGATTTTAAAATATTTCTTCATATGTTTAGTAAGGTCAATCATGGTTGGAAAACATTTCATGTAATTATAAAAGTCATTTGAGCAAGGCCTTTCACTTCTGCACACGAGAGGCAAGTAATAATTAAGTAACTATGCAAAGTTAATAAACTTAAAAAAGTTACTTATCAAACCTGCATGTTTGATAATGTCAAAGAGTAGTAGGTAAAATCCTCAAACCACAAACATATCTAGATAAAGTCTACAATACATTTTATGTTTATACTGACAATAATCTTAACTTTATATAAATGAGTGATGAACAAACGCATCAAAGCCATATCTAATCTAATAAATTCATCCAAGTTAACCTATTTATCATAAGTGGGCTACAGGGTAAAAATACTGGCTCATGTTTAACATTTAAAATTTTACAGGTAAATTTGACTGCACACTTACAGTGGGTTTTTTACCCTCCTTCATCAGTGTCTTTCTTCGCAGGGGCCCTTCAATGGTTATACTGCTCAGAGAACTGCATTCATAGCTGGAAACTGCCCCTGGGGTACTGGGGAAGCAAGAAAATAATTTTTTCATCAGGTCATATAAAACACTGAGATCAATATGTCCTGCAGCAGAACAACTCAAGTATGTGATGAGGATATGTACAGTAAATCAAGAAGGAAACAAAGATAAGAAGATTAAAATAATTGTTTAAGAAAGACAACAGCATTAACAGTTTTTAGGGACATAGATAACAGCTATATTCCTACCTATAAATATAACTTCTACTTCTGGGAGAGTTACAGATTGGCACTCGCCAATTTGGACCAAGTGTCGCGTACATACGTCCTCTGAAAGTGGTCAGGAAGAGGAATGTGTTTTTCATTTGTTTTAAGAAAACGAAAGCGTCACAAATAAATAAGAAACATGTTCACAGCTGAGATTCTGAACAGAGTTAGAACTGCAAATGTTATTAATGTGTTGTGATTTAAGAATGTGTATCTATAAATATAGACCTGACTTCAGAAAAAAACTAAACAGAAATATAATAAATGCAATTAATTTTCTATTCTAATTTATAATCATGATGTATAATTTGCCTTACCTCTCAACTGTACTTGATAATTCATCACTAAAAGAGCTCTCTCTACTGCCTGCAGACAGACCAAAAACATATGAAGGCCAGGACAAAACAAAATCATTTTCTTTCTCTTAGAATAAATGAATGAAAGGTGGTGGCAGAAATATTCCATGGTGAAGATGTCAAGTCTATTTAGAAAAAAATCAATGTGGTGTTTGTGAAAGACCAATAACCCACTCTAATAACAAAAGCTTGAACACTACTGTCATCTAGTGGTTAAAAATAATAAATGCAAACACAGTTTCAACACAGCAGTCATATTTTATGGTGGTAAAAGAGAACACCTTTAAAATAGGATGCAGATATCCTAACACATTAATCTTGTGTTAGTGGGACAAAGACTGAGATATGAGGGTGTGTACAAGAGGAATAAACTGTAGTACCAAGTGAGATGCCGTTGGTAAATACTGAATCGTGTGTGTGGTTTCTGACAGGACTGTGAGACTCTAAGAAGCTGTCGTCCAGTAGGTGTCGAGCCTTTTCTTTTGCAGGGAATGTCGCACTTTTACTCTCCACTACACCAAACTGGCACATCATACTGAGAAGAGATGACAGAATTGAAACACAAAGACAATCAGTCAGATTAGGCACCGTGTTCCCTTGTAAAAAAGAAGTGCACTTAGTTGTATTGAATATGTACTTGTAGTGTACTTCAGATGTTGAAAGTATATTTCTACTTGCAGATAATATAATATTAATGAAATAAAAGACCTCTTAAGAGTACCTAAAGACTAAATGTGTTGACTAGCATACTAAAGCACATGTTTGATATTACATTTGAAGTTAATATATTTTAAAAGCACTAAATTGCAACATCATTATTACAAATATGTACACAAATATATTTAAAATGGCTTATAAGTCATTTATTCACCCTCAAGTTGTTCCAAACCTGTATGAGTTTGTTTCTTCTGTAGATCATAAAAAAAAAAGATATTTTGAAGAATGTTGGTCTCCAAACAGTTGCTGGTTTCCATTGACTTCCAGAGTATGGACAAAAATACTATAGAAGTCAATGGGGACCAGCAACTGTTTGGTTACATTCTTCAAAATATTTTCTTTTGTGCTCAGCAGAAGAAAGATATTCATACAGGTTTGAAATAGCCTGAGGATGAGTAAGTGATGACAGAATTTTCATTCTTGGGTGAACTATCCCTTTAACCATGTTTCAAAAGATAAGTGAAATAATTATGAAAATATAAAAAAAGTACTTACTGTAGGCCCTACTTAAGTGGGTCAATAAAGCACACTACAGTTCAGCTAATTGCATTTAACATAAATTTAAACTATAATACATACATTTTCACTTCATTGCTATTAATATACAATTCAGTGTCTGTTCAGTTCACACTTATGTATATTACATGTATACTATTTTTTAAATAAACAGTCTTTTTAAACATATGCTAAAGTGTACTTTTTCCCACTTGTCATATGTGTTGTGAGGGGTGAACTTTTCTCATAATGTAGTGCGATACCTACTTGTTCCCCAGACTGTGGCTCTTCCTGTGTCGGGCAGGAGGTGGTGTTGGAAGGTGGGCAACCACTGATGTATCAGGACAGGTTGGTCGTCGGTTATACCGCACTGAGACAGACTCTTCTGAGGGTCCTGTACACACACACACACACACACACACACACACACACACATTTATACTTATGACAACACTTACACCTCCAAGTAAATGCGGTACACAAACTCACATAATAATTGTCATAGATCTCCTTGCTTATTGAAAACGTTATATGTAGACCGAAGCTGCATTCATAAAGCCCATTCCTGTGCTATTCAAAACTAACAACCATAAAATGCTTACTAGTACCTATTAAAGCTGCATGTGGATAATTATGGCTCTCAGAAGGCTAACATTTGAAAACAGTCCCATAGTTCCACAGCAGAAAGTTAGGCTTTGTGTCAAAGAGGATGGCTCAGTTTCTCAACCCAGCCACAGTATTACCGGCCTGGTAAACAAGAATACCACTCCAAAGTAGCAAAAAATAAGTGGACAGCCAGTGAAAATGTTCCCTGCAGTCATGTTTATAGGCCTTTTCCACTGTAAAGTCAAACCAGAGGGGGATGTGTGGCAATGCTGGAAATGGCTTTGGATTATTATTAGGAGTATGTTAATTATGACATTCCCCACTGTCTTTTATAGTAGGCTAATAAGTCTCATAATGGATAAGAAGAGCCCTTACCTAAATGAAACCAGACTTTGTTCCCAACCAGGGGCGGATCTAGAAAATAATTTTTAGGGTGGCAATGGGGTAGCATGGGGTCTATGAGGGGTGGCAACACCAAAGCAAGCCCCCATACATAGTTTTTGGGGATTTATGGTCTGACATACAGTTGTGTTCACGAATATTGTATTACCATTAAGTAATCATCTATAGGCTACTGTTTAAAATGAAAAATAAATAACAACATTTCAATATCCATCATGGCACCAAGTCAATACACAATAAAAAAACTTCCAAAAGGTTATAAATGTTTCTGAGCTTGTATCACCAAAGAAGACATGCGGTTCTATTAAAATTACATAGGCTACTTAGATGGTATAAATCACGTTTTAGTCCAAGTTTAAGAACAACAAAAACTTTTGAATTTCCTAGCATTAGAAATAAATACAATAATATCAAAGCACTGAAACGGGATCAGTTTTGAAAACAATGTTTGATTTTCTGTTATTAACAGAGGTGGGAATGTCTGTAATCACCCAGAACAAACTCTAGCAACCATATACTCTAGCAACACCCCAGCAACTGCATAGCAAGAGCCTAGCAACCACCCAGAATATCCTAGCAACCAACTAGCAACACTTTAGCAAACATCTAGAATATCTAACTGACCAAACCATTTACGTTTTTAAACAAAACTTTAAGACAAGCCAGCATAAATTTGTCTTTCAAACTTTTCAATCTAGTTATTACAGTTTTTCTACCAGATTTTTTTCAACTGCTTACACACATTTTCAAAACTTTGCCTCCTTTTTCAAAACTTTACACACAAATCCAAGAATTGCACACACAAAATGCAAAATGCCTCACATCTCTTGCAAAATGAAGCACTGCATTCAAAATATCACAAACACATCTCAAAAGCAAACATTTGCAAACACATTTTCCATAATATTAAAGGGGTCATATGACGTTGCTAAAAATAACATTATGTTGTGTATTTGGTGTAGTGAAATGTGTTTATGCGGTTTAAGGTTAAAAAAACACATTATTTTCTACATACTGTACATTATTGTTTCTCCTCTATGCCCCGCCTTTCTGAAACGCGTCGATTTTTACAAAGCTCATCGGTCTGAAAAGCGAGGTGTGCTCTGATTGGCCAGCTATCCAGTGCGTTGTGATTGGCTGAATACCTCAAGCGTGTGACGGAAATGTTACACCCCTTACCATATTGTGATGCCCTGTCCGGCCGGAGCGACAAGACAAAAACATTAAAACCTATTACAAACGAGGCATTTGTTGCATCCAATGGGGACATAATTACTGATTATAATGACTTGTCTTTTTACTCATTGCATTGCGTATTGAGCCGCGGAAACATAAAACCATGTCTGCATTTGTGATCTGAGAAATGACAAACAACAAGTGCTACTCTACACTGCTCAAACCTCGCGTTTTAATCGTCAGTGGCAAATTCTTTAAATATAAAAACGTACTTACAGTCTGTGAGTCAGAAGGGCCAGACTGTCCTTGCAAAGTTGGAACTGCCCCACTTTATAGAAACAGCCTTTGTGCACAGACGCATTGTTGTAGGCTACTCTGCAGGTTCAGGAAACAGTCCTCCATAAAATGTGCTGCACACATCTGAATATTTGGGTTGAAGTGTTCTGGAACAGTGTTGTAAATACAACTTAACCACTGATTTCTAGTTGTGTCCTCTTTTGGAAGGCCAAACAAAGTAGTTTCGCTTTCACAACGAAACACAGCGTCATACACGGTGGGCTAGAGTGAGGGGCGGCTGGCGGGCTTGCGGCAACCACACGACCCCGGGCTGGACTCCGCTTCGTCCACTGTGAAAGCCGATTTGGCGAGCCACAGCGCGAAGTTGATGTATTTCCTCAGCGACCAGCACGGATCAGCTCTAGGCATGATGAAACGATATCGTCCTCTTTTGGAAGACCAAACAAAAGCTGCGTCCCAAATGACGCACTATACACAGTGCATAAGTACATAGTGTAAGAGTGCATAATGTACTCAACCATATATAGTATGAATTATATAAGGTTATTTTGTCATTCTTAATCGGAGTCTCATAGCCCTTCCCCCTTCGGTATGTAATCAAAGCTGCGACAATTGAGTGCATGAAGTGTCCAACATTCCACACTTAATTTTTTCGGTTATTTAAGTGCATCATCTGGGTATTTAAAGTGCACTTTTTCTTTTTGGAATTTTCAGTGTGAACGCACTGCTCACACACCATTTATACTACAAAACGTCATAGAATAGTGCATAAGTACGCGATTTGGGATGCACCTAAAGTAGTTTGGCTTTCACAACGAAACACACAGTGTCTCCACGACATGGTGGCAGCGGCAACAACAATACTACAGCGAGAATAAAAGTTACGCCTTCTTTCTTCGCGTGAACATTTGGGCGGTGTTATGCAAATCTTCCCACACAGTGACGTAGGCATGTGGGGGCGTTTAAACGAGGCGTTTTAGGAGGGCGTGGACGAGTCTTAACTTTTATAAAGAATACCTCTTTGGGTTTGAGACATTAGTCTTTGCAACTTTAGGGATCTTATCTATGCATGGACAGCTTGTAACACTCCAAAGAGAAAGGAAAAATTGAAATTGCATCATATGACCCCTTTAATTCCTGTTAGATGTTTGTGCGTTTCATAGAGAATTGTGTGTTGTGTTTTGCAAAAAGTGTTTTATGAAATTGAAAACGGAGTCAAAGGCCAAAAATTTGTATATGGTTTTGCAGATTTGGTGTGTGGTTCTGGTGTCAGGTTTCAGAAATTGTGTTGAAAAAAAACTGTAAATGCTTACACACAATTCAAATACACAGATGACTTTCCTGCCCAGTGCACACTAAGATCAATAACACTCTAACAAAAAAAAAACTCAGGAATTATTTTTGCAGCTCAATGTCTATTACAGTATACATAAATTAAATTACAGATACAGAGGTATAGTTCAGCAATGAACTTTTGGGAATTTATTTTTCATTTTTACTATACTGTAAAGTAATCTTGCAGTAAATGAAAAGCACTAGAAAAGTTCAAATACCAAATAATTGTATGAACTTGGTATACACCACAATACAGTACAGTAAAAAATAAAATAAATAAGTAAATTTAGCATCCTCTGCACATTCTGCCAAATTTCATTACAGTATACAGTACTATAGCAGTTTCTTGGTCTCCTGACACAAGACTAGCTATATAGGCAGTCATTTCTCAGTTCTGCAAAAATGCAGTACACATAAAAAACGGTTACAAACAAAATTTGACAGTCACATTACCAAATAATTGTATGAACTTGGTATACACCACAATACAGTACAGTAAAAAATAAAATAAATAAGTAAATTTAGCATCCTCTGCACATTCTGCCAAATTTCATTACAGTATACAGTACTATAGCAGTTTCTTGGTCTCCTGACACAAGACTAGCTATATAGGCAGTAATTTCTCAGTTCTGCAAAAATGCAGTACACATAAAAAACGGTTACAAACAAAATTTGACAGTCACACGTTTGAAGGTGTACAACGTGCTACAGTTTACTGTATAGAATAGTTAAATTTCCATTATCTAATGTACTGGTACTGAACTGTAATTATACTGTATGTGTAAGTATAAAAACCCTTGTAGATCATGATTGACTCAGCCAGTGCCGATCCTATACTTCTGGGGGCCCTACGCAAAACTGGGCGGTGGAGTGGGGAAACGCATTTGTCCGTGTTTCACTCCGTCTCAAGTCGCGCTCTCTGAAAGCGCTTGAGAAACAGTGTCTTCCGCAGCTCGGTACACTTTCAACTCGTTTTTTAGTCTCGAGCAAGACTGTACAACATTCACATTACATGATTTGTTAGGATGCAGAGATTCTGATTGATGTGTCATCAGTTTTGCTACCTAATGTTTAACTTACTCATTGTAAAACTTTTTGAGAAATGTGTCTTTGTTTTGAAAACTGAATTAATGGTTTGGAAAAAAAGTGCCAAGTAAAATCAGTTATATTAAGAATCGAGAAAACTGCAATACGACTAGATACTTTCCTAATTCTGCTATTAGTTTCCATGATTGGCATCTTCTTATTGATTTCACGTTATTGTTACAGCTTATATCCATGATGAAAGTGGAGCGAGCGGTCGGAGAATCGGATCACCAAATAATTACGCGATGCATCTCAGACATATCAGGATGGGATTAGATTTCTCAAAGGACTTCTGAGTTAGCTGAGAAGCAGTAATTATCTGATTCACGAACAAATGTATAAACAATTCGTTAGTAGTGAACTGGGCCGCACTTTGTGGTTTTGACTCCGGTTCATAAGTGTCAATTGTTAATGAAGCCGACTACACTGGCATGCTGCGTGCATGTGCAACCATCGTGTACAGTTTATTGAAAGACGTGTTTTTTTGCAATTATTTTGCGTACTCTGTCATCGCCACAGCTGAAAAGTAGCACATGAAATACTGCTTAAATTTTTATTTTATTCTGTGATCATTTTGGGGTGGCACAGCTTTTTCTTAGGGGGGCAGTTGCCACCCCGGTAGATCCGCCCCTGTTCCCAACGAACAATTGGAAGTGACTAGCTCTAATGCCTGTAAATATCGCAACATTAGAGGCCTTTAAAACACTAGATATCTGGGCCAAGAAAACATCTAGTTTAGTGCCCAACAGAGTAGTATTTACAAGAGTGTCAATAGAAATTAATACCAACATGAATATCTTATGAAATATACAGTACCAAAGGATGTTTACACATTCAACAGCAAAGTGCAATGTTTATTAACAGAAAATCATAATTAAATTTATATGATGGATATGATTACACTGGCAAAATCAAAATATTCTATTTGAATCCAATTTTTTATATTTTATCAATTTGTCATTAGTAATTAGAAATTAAGTGATCTGCATAATCAGAACAAAATGTAATCTAAGTGGGTGATATCTCAAATAAATTTTTCAAGTATTAGCAATTATAGTATGTGATTAATTGATTTTACTGGGATGGGGTCCTGATTACCCTGTTATGGGCTATTTTATGATCAGCTGACTCTACATTTCGCCTTATTAAATTTAGCTAAGATAATATGATCAAAAATGCATAAATATAATGCACAAATTAATAAATAATCATCTGATGATCTGTTTCACATGGTTTTAGTACACACAATATATAATGTTGGAATTATGAAATAAAATGTGACCCTGGACCACAAAACCAGTCATAAGTAGTATGGGTATATTTGTAGCAATAGCCAACAATTACTTTAATTAGTAATATGCATTGCTAAGGACTTCATTTGGACAGCTTTAAAGGTGATTTTCTCAATATTTAGATTTTTTGGCACCCTCAGATTGCAGATTTTCAAATAGTTGTATCTCGGCCAAATATTGTCCCATCCTAACAAACCATACATCAATGGAAAGCTTATTTCAGCTTTCAGATGATGTATAAATATCAGTTTAAAAAAATGGTCCCTTATGACTGGTTTTGTGGTCCAGGATCACAAATAGTAAAATAAAGTAAAATATAATATTGTCAATATTAGAATAAAAATGTCTCCCAAAGAGTATCTTAAATTACATGCTTAGTTTTAGAGACACTGTCACATCATATACTGTAACAAAAAAATGAAGTGAAGGAGGATTTTATGTAAAGTAAATTACAATGAATTAAACTTGACATCCCAGATTTTTTTTTGATTTTTTAATTTTTTAAATGGTCACTTTATTTTAAGATTCAATTCTCACTTAACAAACCATTAATTATGAATTTTGCCTCAATAAACTCATAATTTGCTTCTTATTAAAAGTTAGTAAGGTAGCTGTTAGGTTTAGGTATTGGGTAAGATTAATAATGTGCTTTATAAGTACTAATAAACAGGCAATATGTTAATAATAGGCATGCTAATAAGAAACTAGTAAATAGTGAGAATCGGTCCCTATACTAAAATGTTACCAAAAATAAAAATAAAAACATAATATACATTCATTTTCACAATGCTTTCTGAGTCTATGAGAAAGACCAATGATCTCATCGTACAACTTTTTACAACACATAAAAACGGCAGTAGTACAAAAAAATCAGATTCTTTCCATAACCAATTTCCACCTAGATGTCTCCATGTGTTTGTCCAGTTCTGCCACAGCTGTTACAACCATAAAATGCACAGTGCAGTTCAATTTCCCACTCCACCATCTGATAGTCAGAAATAGGAAACATCCTAATTGCTCTGCCTCTTATGAGAGGAACTGACATACACCATGATCTCATTCAAACTCTCCATTAACCTCAGATTCTTGTCTTGAGGTACAAGGACTAAACACGCTTTTAAAACCTATTTCTACTCTATACAGCTCTGGCGTTCACCCATAAGCCACATTTCTGTCATTAGTGCATAAAACTGAAAACTACTCTTGCACAATGGATGTTAAAATGTGCCATTCTTGTTAATGTTAGCTAGGACATTTATTATTTATTTTAAATTTACTGCACAAATAAACCAAGTTACAGTAATAAAATAATAACTTGTTTTTAAAGTAGTAAAAATGTGTATTTTCCAGGCACAGATATATTTTACTCACTCCACAATGCATTTTTACACACAATTTGTGTTTTGTATATTTTGGATGTTTATGTAAACTTTGAAAGAACCACGGCCACAAACTTCAATGTTTTTGAGAAGACGACTTAAGCTTATGCATTTTAAGTCAACAGTTAACTTTAACCTTCAAAGGTCTTTCTGAAAGTTACCAAAGACCACAATGATCAAGACAGACGGCTCCTCCAGAGCCACTCTACTGACAGCAGGTGGTTTTTATCTGCCAGACTGAGAAGAATAAGCTCATGGAATAATTGAAGAAAAGTCACTCTGTTTAAACAAGCGTCTGAGGGACTGATCTACATCACCCTGAAAATGCTAGTTTACATGGGTCTCACTCTTTCATTGCCCCTCCAACTCTCAAATCTGCAGAATCTCTCTAACTATCAACGACTTCCAGACAAAATGCAGTCCATGCAGCACCTCCTCAGTCAGGTATAGCTGAGGTACTTTAGCTGAATTACTGATGATCCTCCATTTTTCCACTGGTAATCAAAACTCAGAAAAAAACGAGCAGAGTTAACCACTTCCAGGAGGAGTTTTTGAGAAAAGTAAACTGAGAGGATGAAGGGATAAAGACTTTACCTCCAAGGTCTTCTTTGGAGTATACCAGACGAGGTGAGCTGTTCCCAGGCTCAATCTTCAATGATAATCTGTACAAAAGAGTTGTGACTGGGTTAAAGTCAATAAAATAATATCATATTTTTTGACAACATGGTTTAAACCTTGAGTTTCTCTCACAGTCACAGTATTCATCTGTATCATTATTCATCATTATGCTTATACATAGAGTTGAATAATTGTGTTTGAAAAGGACACTATCATGGGAAAAGATAATACAGATTTTTTATTTTGGAACAAAGCACAAAAACAATAACTGTAAAATGACGTAGGGTCGTGAAAGTTGGCTAAGCTAGTTAAGGTTAGCATTTGCTAGTTAGGCTGTGATTTTCCATTTTGCACTGAGCTTCGCCTATGGGGGTAGAATTGTTGCTTAATTCCAAATAAATAGATTATGATCCACAAATAAATAGAATGAGATCCACAAATAAATCTTAAAGTTTCACAAACATGAATTAAATTAACAAATAAATAAAATGAGATTTGCAAATAAAAAACATATTCACAAATATATATTTATGTCACAACCACAACTTTGCCTGGCATTTATTTGTGAATCGCGTCCTGTGCATTTGTAGATAGCTGCACGTATTTGTGAAAATCAACCTCATAATAAACATTTGTTTGTGTAATAGGTTAAATTGCCGTCACACAACAGCCAACAGCATTTCCCACGCTTTCATATTGCATATGTTTGTGAAACTTTAAGATTTATTTGTGGATCTCATTCTATTTATTTGTGGATCATAATCTATTTATTTGGAATTAAGCAACAATTCTACCCCCATATTCGCCCCTTAATATTCCCCAAAACATTTTAAAACTGGGTAATGTGTGTGTGTGTGCACAAATATTAGGGTGCGTAGTCCATATAGCCGCGAATGCTTTGCATACCCAAGTGATTTTAGAGAATGAGTTCACCAGCTGGCTAATATTAACGTTACTTTAAATGTACTATGAATCAAATGAAACTTTTCAAGTTTTCTCAAGCAAAGCAAATTTCAATTGCAACATATTTCAGTTTGACATTTTACACTTTTTGTCATAGACAAAGACAAAGTAACACATACTTGAGCAAATTCATCAAGGCAAAAATGAATTCAGGTATTTAATTGTTCTATTTGTTTTCCCCATGTTTGACAAATCTTGCATGTATGATGAGAGTGTGTGTATCAGAAATACAGGAAAACTACAATATTGTGAAATAATATTACAATATAAAATACCTGTTTTCTATTGTAATACATTTTAAAATGTAATTTATCCCTGTGATGGCAAAGCTGAATTTTCAACATTTCCAGAAATTATTCTAAACTACTGATTGAAATATTTCTCATAATAATCAATGTTGAAAACAGTTGTGCTTCTTAATATTTTTTTGATACATTTTTAGGATTCTTTGACTAATAGAAAATAAATGAATACATATAAACATTTAGTCATAACATGTCACACAAGTATTTGCTGGTGGATAAGGCCCTGGTACGCATCATATTTTTACCTCTCAGACCCACCGTTCAGAAGTGTTTTTGAAAGAAATGATTAAAAAAAAAGAAGGGCTGTCAGTTGATTCTAATATTTTTAATCTAATTAATTACATGATGTGTCAATTAATTAATCTAATGAATCACAAATTAAATTTGGCTGTGAAATTACCCACAAAAGATCATTTAAAGCCATTATTGTGTTAAATGAGAAAGTATCAAGTAGATATTACAAATTTGTGTTTAAAATGTAACTTATTTACTGAACTGTTGTATAAAATCACATTTGCACTCATGTGATATTGCTCTCGCTGCTCATGGGATATTGCTTATCATATGATATAAATGAGACAAAAACTAATGGGGATTTTTTGCCACAATATCTTGAATTTTAGGCCATAACTGCATTTATGGAGATTTTGCCCTGCATCATATTTGTCAACAGTCATCTGTATGAAATGTAAGATGACGTACAGGTCTGTGGGTGGGGTCAGTGCATTAACTGCATTAAAATATTTTAATCGTGTTACTTTTCATAACTAATTAATTAACGCGTTAAACTGGCAGCCCTAAAAAAAAAAAGCAACAAAATATTAGGCACAACTGGCCCTGTTTTCTGAAAACGACCTCTCTATTCTAGCCCAGCTCCACAGAGCTCTCTGTAACAGCGGTGCCAGATGGCAGGACATGCTGTAAGCATGGGCTAAGGATTTTAAGACTGTGACCCAGGATCGCTGAGGTTTTCCAACCCCACAGACTGCCAGACAATGATGTCATTCCCCCAAACACAACCATTATACTGCAGTCCCAGCCATTCCACCAAACCCATCCTCCTCTGGCGGCCATGTATCCTTTGGTGTCGTCAATTCACATGGACAATTTCACATGGAGCTCAGTCACTGTCTGAATGTCTAAATATGAGCACTTAATAATATGGTACAATAAATACACTTTCATAAATAGCAATTTTGTTACTTTTGTACAATACTTTATTTTAGTGATCTTTTAACTAGACACACTATATTAAAACAACTGAAGTTCAAGAACCAGATAAAGATTTGAGAAAAATAATTACAAACATCTTTATTTACACCATGACCGAATAGCTTCCCCTTGATACGCACTACATCTTCGTGACATGTTTTTCATTATGGTACAGACTCCATGTAAACGTTTATCTCTGCATGGTCTAGTTTCACTTGAGAAGTTTCACATGATACTGAAGTAAGTCAGGCGAGTCATTTTTTAACGAAGCATGGAAAAGATGTGTGAATTATGTCACTTTGCCAAAAAGGTGCCTTTCTTTATTTTCTCATATGGAGACGTGTTTGAAAGCTTTACCAGAGCAACAGCTTTAACTCATTACCGTCGCCAGTCAGAAACGATTCAGTGAGGAAAATTACACCAAGGCAAAATAATCCGGCTTTTCTAAAATGAAACAACTCAAGATCTTGATATATATCACAGTCTCTAATGAGTTCCAGTCTTTTATCTGTCTGCATAAATTAGATTAGAATAAAAATATCGCACTTGTCACAAAAGTTTTTTTTTCTTTCACGTGACATTGAAAAAATAAGATAAGATATCTGCATTGACCCTTAAAATGGTGATTTTGGCCCGTTACATTTAAGAGGTCATGACCTTCTTGAATGTATCCAACTATTCAAATAATACTTTGATAATTTGATATAAAAGCATAAAAGCTTGTGACACATGGGAAGCTTAACCATTCGATATGTATATTGTACAATATGCATATATAAACCTAATTTAGGGAAAACATACATTTGTCAGTAATTACAAACCAACACTTGGTGCCAAAACAGCAGTTTAAATTACTGTAGGTTCAATAATTTTTTTAATGCATTTTTATAAAATTATAATTAGTAAACAATTATAAATAAAAAAAGATTATAAAATATCGTATGAATGTCTTCAACACTTCAACACACCACTTGAAAGAGCCACCTAACTGAAAATGAACGTTGACATTTCCACATGGAAACAGTGGAAATATGGGGATCCAGAGTTTTGCAATTCCTGATGTTGCGTTCATAAGTGTCTAGACGGCAAGAAATTGGACCGCAATAAAACCACCTGCCCTTTCTGTGAGACAGACAGACAGGACCACACAGTAGGATTGGGAAGCTTAACCATTCGATATGTATATTGTACAATATGCATATATAAACCTAATTTAGGGAAAACATACATTTGTCAGTAATTACAAACCAACACTTGGTGCCAAAACAGCAGTTTAAATTACTGTAGGTTCAATAATTTTTTTAATGCATTTTTATAAAATTATAATTAGTAAACAATTATAAATAAAAAAAGATTATAAAATATCGTATGAATGTCTTCAACACTTCAACACACCACTTGAAAGAGCCACCTAACTGAAAATGAACGTTGACATTTCCACATGGAAACAGTGGAAATATGGGGTTCCAGAGTTTTGCAATTCCTGATGTTGCGTTCATAAGTGTCTAGACGGCAAGAAATTGGACCGCAATAAAACCACCTGCCCTTTCTGTGAGACAGACAGACAGGACCACACAGTAGGAGTGAAGAAAGCTCCGGAGGAAACAGGGAAAACTCATTTAATAATGATGAAAACCTCAATGCTATGCTTGTCTTTGTAGAGGCAGAAAGCCACATGTATGCATAATACATAACATGTGCAGCATGTAACATTTCCAAAAATGATACTGTTTTCGAAATCTCATTCATAACATTCATTTGTCATACCACACCACATAGCACAATTTTCAGAAAACCATATTATATAAGACTGTACTAGGAAAATCTTTACGAAGCCTGAGGTAAAGGAAATAGGGATTGTAGCATAAAGTCATGCCAAGTTGGTGCAGCTGTCTCCGGTAAATTGGGTGTTTGGATGGCCTGTGGGCACATGTTTTAATAAATAGTATAGGCAGCTGTGCAAAATGAATTGTTAAAACCAGGGAGGGTCTCGATTTACGGGGGTCTTACAGATGTGGATAGTTTAAAGTGAAAGCTGGCATAGACGTTTATGAAGTGCAATAAATTGCAGGGCAGAACACAAAGCTAAAATCCCCCAAAACAGTCAGTTCAGCTAAATAAAGGCTACTGAGCATTGCAATGTGTTTGGGTAACTTACGTGTAATTGTCATCCTCCACAAACTTTTGGAGCTCCTCGATGTAGCGCACTGACATCAAATACTTCTGCACGTGTGGTAACATGACTAAATGATCTGTGGGGTGAATAAATGTGAAAATGCCATTTAAATTCTCACATCAATACACTGTGTGCAGGTTTAAAATTTAGATTTCCTTTTTTTCTTTTAATGAGATCTGAACATTAACATGAAAATGTACATATACATGTACATAATCAATTGAAAATTGGTTTCTGAAAGCAACTTACCGTAGTTACAGGACACCTGTAGATCGGAGATGATGCGCAGTAGATTGTTCATCTGATTGGTTCTTTGCTCAGTCTCGATGATGCTGTCAGAAGCAGGGTAGGCGGAGTCAATGTAGGTCATATCAAACAGGTAAATTCCTAATGTAAACAGAGAAGAAAAAGTGTTTATAGACACAGGTAGAGAGATAATTTTAACACAAAAAGTGAAGCTTTAAATACTTTTCAGGTCGCTTTTAAACTTTAAAATTATGCAAAAGCACCAAAAAAAAGTATCATAAATGTAGTTAATACAGCTTGTGCATAACATTCCAAGATTCCAAATTCATTATTCCTCTCCAGTAAGCTGTATGTTTATTCAGTGTGTTAAAGAAGATCAGGACAAAAGAAAGAAAATAATTGTTCATAAATATACATACAGTCATATGGACTTATATGACACTAATTGTGTTGTTTTATCAGTTTTAGGACACTTTAGATTAGGGAACAATATTAAATATTAACTAGTTGCTTATTAATGTGCATATTACTAGCATATTGGCTGTTTATTAGTACTTTTAAAGCACATATTAATGCCTTATTCTGCATGACCATCTAGATCCCTTAAATCTAAACAACTACTACAACAACAACTACCTTACTTACAGTGAACAAGAAGCAAATTATGAGTTTATTGAGGGAAAATGCTTAGTGTATAATAGTGAATCTGTTCCTACTGTAAAGACTTTTACATTGTTACAATATTTATATTTTCTATTTTATATATAAATGCTGTTCTTTTGAAAATATATACATACACCGATCAGGCATAAAATTGTGACCACTGAACAGTGAAGTGAATAACACTGATTATCTCTTCATCACGACACCTGTTAGTGGGTGGGATATATTAGGCAGCAAGTGAAAATTTTGTCCTCAAATTTGATGTGTTAGAAGCAGGTAAAATAGGCAATCATAAGAATTGGGTCAGAGCATCTTCAAAACTGCAGCTCTTGTGTGGTGTTCCCGGTGTGCAGTGGTCAGTATCTATCAAAAGTGGTCCAAGGAAGGAACAGTGGTGAACCGGCGACAGGGTCATGGGCGGCCAAGGCTCATTGAAGCACGTGGGGAGCGAAGGCTGGCCCATGTGGTCCGATCCAACAGACGAGCTACTGTAGCTCAAATGAAGAAGGTGGCCTGGTCTGATGAATCACATCTTCTTTTACATCACGTGGATAGCCGGGTGAGTGTGCGTCGCTTACCTGGGGAACACATGGCACCAGAGTGCACTATTGAAGGAAGGCAAGCCGGCGGAGGCAGTGTGATGCTTTGGGCAATGTTCTGCTGGGAAACCTGCCATCCATGTGGATGTTACTTCGACGCGTACCACTACCTAAGCATTGTTGCTGTAATGTCTCATTACTTAATTTTAGGGAATTAATTATTATTAATTCATTCAGGGTTTGAAAGGACTAGAATATGAAAATTCAAGGTCCACCTGATTAAAACTGAATTCCAATTTGATAGTTTACACTTTAAATCAACGGTCGTCCAGCGAGCCGTTGACATCAGTATATTTTAACAATTTGAATATTTGTATTTCCCTTGGCCACAGGTCAATACAATACAATACTATAAGCTCCTAGCGAGGTAACGTGATCTTGGCAAGGTTTGACTTTAAACTTATACGACACCAGACAATGATTTTTTATAAAGGAAAGATGAATTTATTAGCTATTCTAGATTACATTAAAACTAAGCTAAAACACACATACACACACACATACATACAGTTCAGAAGAATGAAGGAAATTAGTTAATGGAGTTGCATGAAGTTTTCTTGGTTCTAACACTCGCTTGGTACGAGTGCTTTAAATTCAACCCTGGGACAATCACAAAACAGAGATTTTCTTATCTTTACTGCTTAACTCAATTCACCAGTTCAGCACCTATTTCAGCAGATGTAAGATTTGTTTGTACTTGCGTTTGCTGAAATCTGAGAACGGGGTTCCGGTTTTGGCTGCTGGAGTGAAATTCCTTTGCTGATTGGCTGTTGCGATGACGTCAGGATGACGTCCTTTTGGGAGAGCCCTCGTTGGATTGGTTGGTTGCCAGGTTACGGAAGAACCTCGAAGTTTATCTAAGAGAGTCTTTTGCTTAGCTTTGCGGGGTTTAGCCACGCCCTGTGTGGTTCCTTTTCGTGCACAAGTCACATGCTGTTCATGGGGAGTATTTCTGCAAGTTTTTAAGAACTTCTTATAAAAATATCATCACCGGAAAATGATACAGAATATACAATTTTCACCAACACCAATGTTCGGCGAATAAAACAAGCTTTCATTCAAGCTCAATATCGGGTAGTTTGCATACACATTAATAATCTTAATTACTAAAAGGTGTTATACCACATTGGTTAAACTTGCACCGATTACAGGAAACACCTCACACATATATCAGACATAAAACATATTATTTGTGACTATAGTTGCCATTTTATACTTTTAAATGATTGTCTCTTGTACAAAAGATCTCTGTGTTATCTCCTGATTGGATTAGTTCGAAGCCTCATGATGAGTTGATGCAGTGGGATATCAATGTCCTGTTCATGATAGAAATCCCTACATTGCAGACCATGTACACCCTTTCATGGAAACAGTGTTCCATGGTGGCTGTGGCCTCTTTTAGCAGGATTATGTGCCCTGTTACAAAGCAAAAATTGTTCAGGAAAGTGTTGACTTGGCTTCCAAATTCCCCAGATCTTAATCCAATCAAGCATCTGTGGGATGTGCTGAACAAACAAGTCTGATCCATGTAGACCCCACTTTGCAACTTACAGGACTTAAAGGGATAGTTCACCCAAAAATTTCTCACCCTCATGTTGTTCCAAACACGTGAGACCTCCGTTCATCTTCGGAACACAAATTAAGATATTTTATGTCCTTGCTAAGTTTCTGTGCGTTGATCGTGGTAATATCCTTGCTGTCTATGGGAGGGTCAGAGAGCTCTCAGATTCCATCAAAAAAATCTTAATTTGTGTTCTGAAGATGAACAAAGGTCTCACAGGTTTGGAACGACATGAGGGTGAGTAATTAATGACATAATTATCATTTTTGGGTGAACTAACCCTTTAAAGGATCTGCTGCTAACATCTTGGTGCCAGATACCACAGCACACCTTCAGGAGTCTAGTGGAGTCCATGCCTCAATGGGTCAGGGCTGTTTTGGCAGCAAAGGGGGGGGGGACCAAAAGGGGGACTAACCCAATATGTGACCCTGGACCACAAAGGGAGTCTTAAGGGGGTCCTATTATGCTTTTTCGTTTTTTCAGCTTTACTTAGTCTGTATTGTTGCTGTTTGAGCATAAAAAAGATCTGCAAAGTTGCAAAGCTCAAAGTCCATTTCAAAAGGAGATATTTTATTTAACAGAAATCACTTTTCAAAAACTACAACGAACGACTCGTTTGGACTACAACGCATATTTTCCGGGATTTGTGATATCACAAATACCGACGAATAGGACGAGACCTGGTTGAGCTGCACTAGAGAAGGCAACGAGTGTTATCACTACGTCAGAGACACGCTAGTTTTCCCAAGGCAGACAAACTTAGAGTGGTTACAATCATCCGGGTTGAAATCGCGCTCAAATTTATTTGATTTTGACGCAATATTTACACTGACGCTCACAGGCGGCTACGGTAAGGGGCATGACATTTCCTGACCAGGCGCCGAGTGGTGCCAATCACAACGCACACTGGCTCAGCTAACCAATCACAGCACATTTCGTATTTCAGAAGGCGGGCCTTCATTTGATACAGGAACTATTCGAGCTGTTCATGCCAGACTGAGGAGAGAGGTGTTGTAATAATGTAAAATATGTGAAAAATAATGTGTTTTTCGAACAACCTAGTATAAGGGCCTGTTCTAGTACACCCCCAAAACAATATCAAGACTTTGTAAAAGAGCATAATAGGACCCCTTTACTGTGGAACGGCCGGCGGAGGGGTTTCGGATCGGGATCGGAGGCTCTCCAGACACCGGATGACCGCCTCCTTCCATTCGAGGTTGGTGGTGTCTGGGAGCTGCATTGACTGATGGTAAGTGACCCCGAGCTGGAACAGCGCCACGAGGGTCTCCCCATTGAGGGAGCTGGCGAGGGCGAGCAGCACGAATGTCCTCGCGTAGGTGAGCAGGTCGTGGCGATGGACTTCACTCTTTCCTCCATGTTGGTGGGGGGAAACGAATAGGAAAACAAAAGACTTTCAAAACGAAAAACAAACACGGGGAGAAGGGGCGCCGCTTCCTGTCACGGTCCGGTATTTGGTCACATTTCACTACGGTGTGTGAGTGCAGAGTGAAGAATAAGGAACGAGGAGACCAGGAGTACATCAACACAGGAGATTTTAATGTCTTTAAGGGAACCAGGAAAAACACACGTAGCAGGAGAGGTTAACACATTCACAGACATTCACAATACCGGACGACAAAACTTAGAACAGGGCTCACTATAAATACACAGGACTAAGGGATGGGATGATGAGACACACCTGGAACTAATGAAACAATAAACATAATTAGAACAGGAACAGGAAGAACCGAATAAGGGCATGGAAACACATGGGGAGCAAAACACACACAAGACACGGAACAGAGTCTGACAGAAGGTGGTCATTATGTTATGCCTGATATATATATATATATATATATATATATATACACTGTATATATACAGCAGCACAAGTGTTTTAACATTAATAATAAAATTACTTTCTTGAGCATCAAATCAGCATATTGAAATGTTTTCTGTAGGATCATGTGACTGATGATTGGAGTTACGACTGATGAGAATTTAGTTTTGCCATTATGTTATTAGTCATTTTAAAATGTAATAATGTTTGACTGTGTTTTTGATTAAATAAATGCAGCCTCGGTACGCATAAGAAACTTCAAACATCAAAAAATCTACCAACCTCAAACTTTTGAATTGTACCACATATAAGCTATTCTTCAAAATATCACCATTCATGTTTCAAAGAAGACAGAAAGTTATATGGGTTCGAAAAAACATGAGCAAATGTTTTTTCAGGCGAACTATCCCTTAAAGATGCCTTTACAAAAAAACATAAAAAGTGAAAAAAATAACAAAATCCACATACTGTTTTCCACAAACTCATTTATCACTTTCAAACAGATGTCCTACAGTACTTTGAGGCATACTGAGCCCTGAACTCTGTCAGTGTTGTGAAACTTCAAGGCTTTCCACTTTTCACTTTACTGGCCCCTCACCCCACTTTTACCACATTTAGACAGATAGTTCAGAGAGAACTCTCTCTAGGATTCTCATGCACACTGGTAATTGTCAGGCGACAGGGACACAACTAAATGGCATGCAGTGTCTGGCCTGAAAACGGTGGCCTGGAGCCATTGCCTGAATGCTCTTGCTTGCTTGCTTGTTAGAGTTCTGTTTCCTTTACAGGATTCACAGAGCAGCTTGCTAATCAGCAGTTAGAGGGTTAGAGGGTGAGTTTGTCTGTTAATGAGTGCAATTAGTCAATAGCTGAAGAGCTAAGATGTGATTTACACAGGCAAGGGGATGTATCTGCTTTCTCACGCCAAGCCTAAAGACTTAACTAGTACTAAATTACAGGAAGATGAGGATGGACGCTCTCTGTGAGTGAAGCAAGTGGAATATGTTACATCAGTAAACTGACTGGCTGAAAAGTGAATCTGTGCAACTAAAAACCTTCAGTAGCTACATAACTGTTCTGCCACTCCATTGCTAAACCAGATGCCACACTTGTTCACATTGTAATCATACACTTGTACAACATGGTCAATGTTCTGCTCAAGTGGTCAGGAGTGGATAGTTTTGACACCTGATTCTGTGCTGGAATAAACCGCTCGTCTCTGCGCTTGACATCCCTTATTATTCAGATCGGATGTGTATTACTACCTCTTTCTGATGATTGAATTTTTTTATGAGTTTGTCATTAGCATGATTAGCACTCTATTTCAGTTGAAAAAATACAGGGTTAAATGGAATTCTACAACTGTATTACAACATTACCATTCAAAGGTTTGGTACAAATAATAGTTTTTCCACATGAATGCATTAAATTGATCAAAAGTGACGACAACCTAAAAAAAAAAAAAACTTAAAAAAATGTATCAGCGTATACACAAATATAACATACAACAGTTTCCAACATTGATAAAAATAATAAATGTTTTTTGAGCAGTAAATCAGCATATATTAGATGAGATAAAATAGCCTTTTGTTCGGTGAAACAACCGGAGCACTGGAAAAATACTAAGTGTACGAACAAATATACGCTGAGCAAATTAGTACATGTAACTTGCACACGCACAGATGGCAAAAACACTTCATGGAAGTTATAAGTAACAGTCTTACGCAATGGTCGCTCTTTGGCCCTTTGATGTGGCGGTGACAGTAATTCGCGACACGAGACTGTTGTCACACAACTCCTCTGGGTTCACTTAGGATGAATTTTAGAGTTTCAACACTGTCATTTTTGTTCACTAGGATGAAATACAGCTAAATCACATTTAATCTGCATTTAAATTGTTGCGATATTTCACAATTTAACCATTTCTACAGTTTTTTTAATACAGCCTTGGTGAGCACAGATTTCTTTTAGAGAGAGAGAGAGAGAAAAAAATATATATATATTTTACAACCCCAAACTTTTGAACGGTAGTGTAGTTGACTCAAAAATTAAAATTCTTTCATCATTTACTCACCCTTTAAACAACAGCTTCAACAGAAGCTATGAGGAAGCCAATTTATAATTACTGATTTTTGTGGTTTTGTATGGGATGTGTTTTTGGATTTGGATTTCTGTGTTTGTTCCAGAGGTTTGTGAATCTGTATCGCTTTCCCATGGACTTCTCCTGCAGACAGGAAATTATCTCACACTGATCTTTGGCCTGGCTGGAAATCAGAAAAACAGGCAAAGCTTAAGCTGACATATTCAAGCTGCATCATCGAAGAACAAAAGGACAACAGAGGACAGTTGAAAAAACCCATGTTGCACTGTACCGTGCTTACTCACAACTACTGAAAACTAAACATCTGATGCTTAAAACTGAACTAAAGATATGCCACCAAACTTCTGCAATAATTTTTTTAAAAATTAAAATGTATTCCACAAAAATCATCTTTATGTAACTGACGTGGTCCCATAATGTGGTGAAATGTGTGGTCCGTCTGTGTTGGGACAAGACACTTGCACCACTCTACTGTGATACTGGCTTGCTGTCATCAAATAAAGAAAACAAAATTTATAGAAAGACTCACAGGAATAAGTGAAAATGACATGCACCATGCTGGCTTTCATTGCACACATGCTGCTCATATTTCACAGGATCTTCTGTTCTGAGCGTGAGCATGACAGAATGGAACTCTGTTTAACAGAAAAGTGCTTCACTGATGACTGGCATGGACCCGACTGGCAATATGGAGGTTATTTCAACTTTAGATGATCTAATCTGAACAGAAATGATGCTTAAAGACCTCATGAAATCAAAATGTCCCAACTAAACCTTCCACCGTTTCAATAGGAAACGAAGATTGTCAAATATTCAAGGTCTAAAACAATCAGCACTTTTCGCTAAACTCCTCTAAATATCCAGAGGTGCTGATAGTTGATGTCCACACTCTAGCCTATAGAGGGTCGCTGACTAAAAATCACCTACCCCTTCAGTTAACACAAGCAAACAAGGCAATATCTTAAGCATGACGTTAAGCATAACGTCGCCTGCAGTGCTGCCACATCACTCTTGCTCCGTTACTGGCAACAGTGAGCATTACAACTAGCAGACCTGAACCCAAACAGGCATTAACAGAGCACACCTTGTTCTCAGCTGTGACTTAAGGAGAAAAGCTCCTGCAGTTAGACATCAACGCAAGTCGTGATTTACTTCGGACATCAAGACCAGCCATGTCACTCACAACTTTTATAGACACTTCAAATTTAAGGACCATGTAGCACAAATGTTCCTATATTTTCAAACCTGTTTGGAAGAAATCTCCTTTTTTCTGTGGATCATAAAAGATTGCTTTCAATGTGAATGAAAGGCAAAGGGGTCCAAAACCACACTTGCAAACATTTGTACAAATATCATTTTGTGTGTGTGTGTGTGTGTTCAACAGAGTACATTTTTGAAAAAGGCCATCTAAAATGTAGAAGAATTTGTTTTGATTTGGAGAAACAGATTGGGAGAAATGTAGCATTAAATCACTTGCTCACTTGCTCACCAATTGATCCTATGCAGTGGATGGGTGCCGTCAGAATGAGAGTCTAAACAGCTGATAAAAACATCACAATAATCCACAAGTAATCCATACAACACCAGGGGCCCGTTCTTCATACGTCGCTAACTCACTTAGCTGGATTTGATTGTTGACGATTTGGCATGATCTTGGATTGTTTGGTTCTTCGAAGCTCATCCCGGAGTTGCTGCCATAGCAACAAGTCCGTAAGCTTAAACCTGCTCTGGAGCGGCTTATTTCATATAAACGGGATTAGATTGCATCTTTTTAAGCAGAATTGATCCTTAAAATCTGTCTGCTACCACTGCTACTTTATTACAAGAGTACCCTACTAATCTAGGGACAATAATTTAAAATAATAATTTAAAAATGTATTTAAAGATCATATAATAATGTTGTGTAGTCTTTCATACTATAGACAAAGCAAGTTTTACTCACTGAAAGATGTATTAATCATAAAATTATTATTTCATAATTGTCTCTTACACCCATGCTATACAGATAACATGATCTTGACCCTTAAGACACTTTAATTAATGCTGTCAAGTAACACATCTGTTCAAATATTAAATTAATTGCTAATTACTACATTGAAATAAAAATGTAAAGCCTGTACAAATATTAGAAATCGTGAATCTAAATAATTGGGAATCATGTAAAAAATTTAAATAAAATAAAAACAGTGCACATTTAATTGATCTATTATAACCTTTATGTAGTTTTGTTCGCTTGGCTGTTTCCTTAAAGTCCAGAAATTTGTCAAGTTTTTCATCAGGTGTCTTTTTTAAGTATATGACGTCATTAAGTTGCTGTCTTGCCGCCAGCCAATCGCTGCATTGCTGATCGTGGTTTCGAGTATCGATACATAGCCCCTTTTAAACCAACCCATGAACGCGCAATTATCTCAGATAACTCAATCCAGCCATACTAATCCTCAACAAACGGTGCGTTCGAAGAACCGAATTAGCCAGATTCTGATTAGCGTGATGATATCATCTTGGATGTGACGTTTCATCTCGGATGTAATAAGCGACGTACGAAGAACAGGCCCCAGTACATTAATTAATGTCTTGTGAAGTAAAACGCTGCGTGCATTTAGTAAACAAGTCTATCATTAAGGCATTTTACCTTTAAACCGATGCCATGAAAAGTCCATAATCCATAATAACTTTGTTGTCGTCTCATATCAAAGTCCACCAAACTATTCAACTGTTTTGGTCTGCAATTGCTTGTTAATGGTTTGAAGTTATATACATCTTAATTATGGACTAATTCTTTACAAACACACTGTTTTTTGTTTCACAAGATGTTAATTGATGGACTGGAGTTGTGTGGATTAGTGTGATGTTTTTATCAGCTGTTTGAATTATCACTCTGACGGCACCCAATCACAGCAGAGGATCCATTGGTAAACAAGTAATTTAATGCTACACTTCTTCAAATCTTTTCCAATGAACATTTTAAGCAAATTTTCATTTTTGGGTGAACTATTCCTTTAAGATTGCTACACTTCAAAATCAGGCTTTTAATGCACTATTAAAATTAATCAGACAATACCATAAATCAGATGTGCTTTTAAGCAGGCAAAATCCAGAACCACTTAAATAGTTCTCAATTTCACATTTTCTGGTTCTGTCAGGTTTGCAGCAAATTTTTGCTAATGGATCAAGCACATTCAAAGCGCATGGTTTCAATTTCAAAATGTTCCACAAAAGGTCAAAAGGAAACGATTCAATCACAAAAAGGAAAATATCTTCCGATATACTTTTGTAGTTGATGCTTCCACTCCTCCTATAAAATTAATCTGATCTGGTTGTTATTGGCAGCTGAAAGTTATTTTTACAGGAAAGGGAAACAATCTAAAGTGCTCTGGCAGTGTATCAATGCTTGTAATGAATGAGGTTTATCTCACACCTTCGATCTTCCTCAACAGTGAAACGAGATGATTTTTAACCACAAGCACAACGTTTATGTTGAGTGACAGCCTTGAGTGACAATTCCTAGCAGAATAAATTTTTCCACATGTTCAGCTAGTTTGTTGTAAAATGACGTCTTTGAGAGAAGACATCTCAAAGACATTGCAATTCTTCGCGATGGGCCGACGTTGATGGCTGCCTCCGTGGCGTGCTCCCCCTCACATCCAGCACACTCCCTCTTTGAACTGTTGCCATCTGGTCGACGCTACAGAGCTCTGAGCACCAGAACGGCCAGATACAGGAACAGTTTCTTCCCTCAGGCAATCCATCTCATGAACACTTGACAATAACTGTGGAACACACACTATTTATTCACTCATACACTTATTTATCTAACACACATACTCAGTCTACATTCCAATTTGCACATAATATACCTGTAGATACAACTGTCTATTGTTATATACCTGTACATACAATTGTCGATTTGTATATTTTTATTCCTTATTTACTTGTTCTATTTTTTATTTTTATTTTTTATTATCTGTTTTTTTGTTCTGTCACTGTCATTCTGTTACACTGTGGAAGCTTCTGTCACGAAAACAAATTAAAGTTCATTCTGATTCTGATTCTGAGAATGCCTGAGGAAATATCTTTAGTCGGATAATTACTGGAAACATCTGCCTTCGCCTTTGAATCCCTCTCTGTTTATCCTGCATTATCTCAGGAGTGGTTTTGCCCTCTTATATTTGAGCTCTATGGGCTCAGCGTGTCACTGGGGACTTTAATGCAAGGCATCTGTTAAAAGCTTCACTATACTCTCCTTCCATAGATTCCTTCCTTGTGATGTATAGAGGACTGTCTTGTAAAAAAAATCCATATGGAAGCTGTAAGTCATGATTTTTACATGAAGTATACATAAAAGACCATGAATGTTAACGTTTTAAAGCTGATGTGACAAGAGCGTGCCATTATAAGTATAAAACTGACAGCTGCGAAAGTGAAGACGCATCTCTATACTCCACAAAAGCAGCATGGAAGTGGAAAAACTGCAAGTAAAATAGAGATAATCAGCATTTAATGCACATTCCAGCACAGGATCCTTAATGTAAATATAACTGATGGGCCCTCAAATGGATGTCAAATGTCGAAATGTGGAAAGTTCTGATCTTCAGGGACTTCTTTGACTTCTGAATGAAATCGAGAGTCTGCTATTCCTCTCAATTGCAAATTTATGAGACTTAAGGAAGCCTGAGACGTGATGACAATTTCACAATAATGTTCACTTGGACAATTTTCTGACTCCCCAAGGCAATCACAAAGACATTATGAGGTAGACAATTTTACGGCCGTACAGGACTATCAAACTGTGGAAAGTGGATGTAAGATAGATTAAAATTCATATCACTCATGTTATTTTTTTCACCAAGTGCCTGAGCAATTTTTGTGGAGTGGAGTTTGTGGGGTAGCCTGCTAAAATAACTGTAAATCGCACCAGCCACATGTGGCTCGAGGAAAAAAACATGTTAGGCACAGCAAGAAAATAAAACTTAGGAAATAAGGAAAACTCCCGCATACTTTGGGAAGGAAATTAATGATGGTGAAAGAGAGACTTTGTATGGGAAACTGGAACACGCAAAACCATTTAAGCTTAACACTTCAGATGCATTTTAGAGATTTTAGAAGAATTTAAGATCAGCAATTTGTCTCCAATTACCATTGGAGAGTCAACACTAATTTATGACCTTTATAGACAACCTAAAAAAAGCCCCAAAAAAGAATGTGCCACTCAGTGACTGCAGCTGTTTCCTGTACACAAACACACACCATTATCATGGCACACTAGCAAGCACACAAACCAGCCTGCTTTTCTATACACTCAATGTCAGACGGCCAGGTGTGGAATCAATAGCCTGATCTCATTTTTCAAGCAAAGCACATGTGCTCCGGCCCCCTATGAGACTATGGAAAATGACTTGGGGTAGGGCTACTCTTACATGCGTGAACGTGTCCGTGTCAAGGAAGGTCTGTGTTCAAATATTACTCACAGGTGAGGCAGAAAGCTCTGAGTCAGCTCAGAATGAAGCCAGGACTAATAAAAGAAGCAGCCATGGAGACATTTAGCTGCATGTACAGAAATACCAGTCAAAATTGATCCAAAATAAACTACTAAAATCAAATTTTCACTGCATGGTCGGTTACATGTAATTGGAAGCTTACGGTGGATGAGAGAATGAAGTATGCATTGAGTGGCAAATCTGTGCAATTTCTCTCCACTTATAATTAGGGCTGTCAATCACATATATCAATATTTAACAGTACATAATCTCAATTTTGTGCCATTAATGCATTCCTGTTTAAGAAAATAAAACTAAATAATAGTGTTGTGTGTAATTATTAGCTTTACTGTAAAAAAAAAAAATCTGTGACATTTATGGTAAAATACCGGCAGCTGTGGTTGCCAGAACCTCACCGTAAAAAATATGATAGCAACATTTTAGGTTTTACATAACTGAAATTCACAATAAAAAAAATTTCAATAACTGATGTAATGTTAATATACCAACCTATTGAAGTAGTAATATCTGTTTTGAACTATTGTAATACACTGATAACCACCAAAAACAGTTGGTGATGAGAACGTCACATGATGAATTAAAGCTCATCACAAACAGCTTTTCCACAAGCTGAGGATGAAAATACTAAGATGCACACAGTGTCGTTCACACACATACTAAACACCATCATAGTTACACACATGATACTGAAATAATGCAATAAACATTCATTTAACAACATTAGATGTAAGAACCCTAATGTACACAACTGAGAGGAAAAAAACTAAGAAGAAAGTTATAGTTATTTAAAAAAAAAAAAAAAAAATCAAATATGAAGTGTCATGCAGGGAATTCTGGTAGTGTTAATTTACTTTTTTCACTGTAAATTATACAATGACTTTTTCACGTCCAAAAAACGTAATTTTAACAGTATGTTACTGTAAAATGACATTAAATGTAATTACAGTTATTCACCATACATAGTATGGAAACTTACTGTTAAACAATTAACAGGTTTTTAAAGTAGCATTTTTACAGTCCTTTTCTGTTAAAATTACGATCATTTTTACAGTGTTCAGCATTTTGACAAAAATTTCTGCAACAGCTCTGCTTGCTTGTCTCACTTGCAAAAAACAACAGATTCCTTATTTCTTAAGATGCTTCCAAAAACCTTTGAAATGCAAGTTTTTGTTTTTGCATAAAAAACAATTAAATCAAAAAGAAAATAATTAAATTCCATCATAAAAAAGTCAGAAATACTTGTTTGTTAGGGACTGAATTATAAATGAATTGATTTATAAATAAAAATAAATTCCCTGTATCACATGTTTTTATGTACATGACGCATAGCTTTAACCAGTTTTTTGAAATCACAAAAACCAGAATAAATTATATTATCAAATGCAATAATGTGTCAATGTGGGCAAAAAAAAAAACCAATTAAAATATTTTTTAAAAATGAAATAAAATAAAAATATAAATAAATACTTTTACTTTGACAGTCCAACTTCAAATACAGTATATTACAATATGAACTAATTCAAGAATTATTTAAATTGTTCATTGATTTATTATTATTGTAGAATTTATTTATTTACAATTTTCTTTTGTATTCAACAAGTTATTTGGTTTGTTATTTACTGTTAAAAACCAATAAACATTCATTAAAAAATAAACTTTTTATTGATTATATAATGTCTCTGTGTTAGGCTAATCAAAAAGAAGGGCCAATATGATAATCTTTTCCACAATTTTACAAAAAGGTAAAGTTCATGATCAATTTCTTGCTGTTGCTGACAACAACCCTTTTTTTCATGGTGGTGATGTCAGTTATTTCAGAGTGTAAAGGATGAGTAATCTGAGGCCTTGGGGTGAAAGGGTCACCTGAGGTCAACACAAGCACATCCATCATCAATGGAGACAGGAGAACACTTCAGCCTTGTTCTGACTAATGTTTACCCAGCAGAATCTGTGTGGTGGCCCTGCTTAAGAGGCTGCCCTGGTTTTGTATGTTCCTCACCTCTTTCATTCGTATAATGTGTGCAGAATGGCGCAAATGAAAAGTCAACGCTTTTATGGAAAAAGTTCACCCTGAACAAATGCACAGTTCCTGTCAACCTCCGCTTGACAAGACTTCAATGGAATGAATGCACTTTTTACAGCCTAAATACATGAAAGTTACTCCTACATACACATCCCCCATGATTCTTGATCCTTGCAGCTGGGATGATGTCACAGATCATTTTCTTGGTTTGGTCCACCTCCGCTATAATTAGACTTTCACCCTGCAAGCCCTTTCTATCTTCACAGACACGCACAAACCAAGACAAGATCCGTGTCAAACAATGAATTAATTATTGCTGCCCTGCAATCATCTGCAACCACCCAAACAAACACAAAGCTTTTTGACAAAAACTAACTGTTGCTCTGAGGAACTGTCCATGACCTCAGATGCTCACTTTTTCCATGTCTGGAAAACTTGAGCACATTGGACTTCATGCATGATCACAGCAGATCAAAGATTCTTTTCTAATCTGAGGTCAAGTCAGGATTTAAATGTTTTTGTATATTTCACATTTGACTTGTTTTTCCATACACTTTTGAACTCTTACTGACAACCTTTAACAGTCAAAATAATTATATAATATGTTCCGGAGAATACATGTGAAGATATTGAGATGATGCAGTTCAAAAGTTTGGGGTCGGTTTAAGACATTTTAATGTTTTTGAAAAAAAAGTATTTTATGCTCACCAATGCTGCATTTATTTGATTAGAAATACAGTAAAAACTGAAAAATTGTGAAATATTACAATTTAAAATAACTTTTTTTTTTCAAACAGTCTTTTTTCCACTGGATTAATTTACACATATGAATTGTTCACCTCAATACTAGCAATGTGCGCTATCAATTAAATAAGAGTCCATTTTGATTTCATGAGGACTTTAAGGTTTAATTCTCACTACTAACTAACTATTAACTATAAATTTTGCCTCAATAAAATCCTAATTTGCCACTTATTAATAGTTTGCAAGGTAGTTGTTAAATTTAGGCCTGGGGTAGGATTAAGAAAAAAAAAAAAACACCAGCTGTGAATACTAAAAAATAAAAAAATGCCTTTAAGATGTTAAAGGTCCAAAAGTCTGTGATCACAATTTCAGGATTTTGACAATTTATTTTAAGGTCTGATTCTCGCCATTAACAAACTATTAACTATGACTTTTGCTTTAATAAACTCCTATTTCCCTGCTTATTAGTAAGGTAGTTGTTAAGTTTAGATATTGGGTCAGATTAGGGATATAGAATGGTCATGCAGAATACGTGCTTTATATGCACTAATAAACAGCCAGTATGTTAATAATAGGCATGCTATAATAAGCAACTAGTTAATAGTGAGAATTGGTGCCTATATTAAAATGTTACCAAAAATGCCAATATAAAGAAAAAGAAAAAGAGATTCATTTCAAAGTACTGTGTTAGGTCACTGATCAATTGTTATCAAATCAGTGACCATGTGAGATTCTTTAGATAAAAGGTCAGATTTCCTTACTTCCACTGAAGCACACAAGATGCTCTTTGGAACACTCGTATCATGCTGGATAACACGGATCATCACACACAGGCTTTTGACTTCTGAAGAAATACAAAACCTGGCATTAGCAGATGGATGACATCACACTCCTTGTGTTTGTGCCCGCTGAACAAGGTACACTGCATCAGGTATAACAAGAGGCCATATCAGCAACAAATCCTCAAGATAAACTACTATCGTTCCTGCTTCCTTTGAACTGCGTTTCTACCCGCTGACTATCTTACGTTAACACTCTCTGTATGCTTCCCAGTCACAACAGAAAAAAAGACAGATATCCCTAACTGTTCTCTTTGTGATATTAAGTGGCTCAAAGCCCAGGCAAGTACAACAGCGCCTTGTTACCAAAAACATTTAATGGACAAAAGTGGACAAAACAAAAGACAGATGAAAAGTACAGGGATGAAAATAAAGAGAAATGAAAGAAAGTGCTAGTTTTGATGGGGATGCAATGAACTGACCAATGTGAAATGCTAGACAGCTTGAAACACATGTTTATTTGCATTTATGAGATGCTTATGCTTGCAAGCAGGGCAAGAACTTTCATGTTGCACATTCATGTCAAACATTTTTGATTCATAGTGACAGTCACAATCCTCTCCACAGAGATGACTACAGCACTGGGCTATTTTGGTCTGTCTCTCTCTTTTCTCATCAATTATTTTGGAGCATTTTCACTTTGGTCTGACTTGCAGTTAGAGCACCTCATCCACTTATGTAAAAAGTTTTGAGCATGTCTAGCAACCCAAGCTATTTTAATATACACCTCATCAACATTTTATTTTATGCATTATTTAGCTTTCTTAATCACAAGTTCGTAAGGAATCACAGTGGTTACCAAACATTTCCTAACAAGCAACAAGCATGTTTTTTATTCCAATTATATTCTGCTTTACGTCTCACAACAATATTTTGCAAGAGGTTTTCTTTTCATTTGAAAGTTATGTTTATGTAATTATTTAGATTAGCCAAAATTATGAAAGACGCAATAAAACCCCAAAGAAAAAGCTTTTAATTTTTGTTTTGCCACATTTAAAGTGAGTGTGCAAATGTTTTGATAAATGAACCATTTGTGAATCAACCTTATTTTAATATTGAGATAATTGTCACACTTCAGAAGGAGACCTCGGGGAGACAGACAGGTAAGTGTAATCTCTAAAAAGTGTAAACAGGTAAGCTGGTGACTGGGATGATGAATTTGTGACAGTACCACCCCCTCTCGGAAGGCGTGACCCTGCGACAAAAGGAGTCCAACAGGGGAGGGAAGGTGGGTGTCCTGAAGCTGTGGCAGGAAACAGAGGTAAATACGGAGGTGCTTGCAGGTTAGGACACCTCCAGGGCGGCGCCGGCAACTCAGGGAGCCAGGGAGGCACCGGCCGATCAGGAGTTCATGGTGGCGTCGGCCGTTCGGTAGGCCATGGGGCGAGCTTTGGAGGGCGCTCTGGAGGAGCGGACACTAGAGGGCACTCTGGAGGGGATGACCACCAGAGTACAGGAGTCGAGGTTAGGGATTTGAATTTCATGGAACGAATGGCTTTCTTGACTGAGACTGGGGAAGTACTCTCCAAAGCAAAAGGAATGGCTTTACTGGCCGTGACAAGGGATATTGACAGAACGGCACTCCTGGCCGTGACTGGGGAATTTCTTTCCATTGAAGGAGGAACGGCTCTCCAGGCCGGGACGGGGAAACTTCCTTTGATTAAAAAAAGGAATGGCATTCCTGGCCGTGATGAGGGGACTTAATCCAACTGAAGAAGGAACGGCTCTCCTGGCCATGACGAGGGGACTTAATCCGAGTGAAGAAGGAATGGCACTCCTAGCCCTGATGAGGGAACTGGATCCAACAGAAGATAGAACAGCACTCCTGGCTGTGATAGGGTAGCTGATTCTTACAGCAAGGGGAACGGCTCTCCTGGCCGTGGCAAAGCCATTTAATCCGACTGAAGGGGGAACGGCACTCCTGGCTGTGACGAGGGGACTTAATCCGACTGAAGAAGGAACGGCACTCCTGGCCGTGATAGGGTAGCTGATTCTTACAGCGATGGGAACGGCTCTCCTGGCCATGGCAAAGACATTTAATCCGACTGAAGAGAGAACGGCACTCCTGGCCGTGTGTCTAGGACTCAGATCATTGGCAGGAGCCTTTAATGGACTCTGGTCAAAGGCTGGGGCCTGTACTGGATTCTGCTTTGGACGCCTGTTGGCACTTGACTCTGGTCAGGGGGTGAAGCCGACATTAGACCTTGCTCCAAGGCTGAGGCCGACACTGAACTCTGGTCGAGGGCTGGAGAATGCTCTGGACTCTGTTTAGGGGCATGAGCCTTTACTGGGAACTGGTCGGGGCTGGGAGCTCGCACTGGACTCTGGTCAGGGGCTAGAGCCTACACTGGACTTTGGTCAGAGGCTGGAGCTTGCACTGGACTCTGGTCAGGCACAGATACCCTCTTTGGGCCAAACTCGGGGACAGAAGCCCTCTTTGGGCTAAACTCGGGAACAGAAGCCCTCTCTGGGCTAGACTCAGGAACTGGAGCCCTCTCTGGGTGAAACTTGGGAACAGGGGACCTCTCTGGGCTAAATTCGGGATCAGGAGCCCTCTCTGGGCTAAACTCGGGAACAGGAGCTCTCTCTGAGCTAAACTCCGGAACGCAAGCCTTCTCTCGACTCGGGTCAGGGGCACTCGGGTCAGGGGCTAGAGCAGATCTGGAGCTGTGCTCCGAGACGGGTGTATGGTCTGGATTGGGTTCCCATATGGGCTTTTGGACTGAAGGTAAACTTGGAGTTAACTCACTGGTACGAGTGGGCTCTTTACTGAATTCTGGGGTTGGAACAGGCTCTGAATTTGTTTGGACTGTAGTGGATTCTGGACTGAACTTGATGAAATCAGGGGATGGAGTAGTGCTGGGTGGTATGACCTCTTCTGTCATCACGTTCTATTAGTTCTACAGCTCCAGTTTCGGAACTTTCACGCTTAGTAACACATACTGCTGATCCCTCACCACAGTGCAACAGTGAAAAGGGACCCCTTTCAAACAGTGTCGCGTTTTGAACGTTGTTTAAGCGACGTATTGCGGTATTTTAAAAATTCATATCATAACAAAAATAAACACCGGTATTCGGTATGAACCGGTATACCGCCCAGCACTAGGATGGAGCCGACACTGGAGCGGACTCATTTCTAGATTCTGGGACTGGAATGAACTCACGGGCTAGACTGGACACTGAGAAAGGCTCTGGGATGGCGGCCATTTTGAATACGGACTCTGTACTGCTGTCCTTAACAGGTAATGCTTCCGGAACAGCTGCTATAATGTGTGATATCTGGCGATCAGAGGTCATGATTGGTGATGACTGAAGTTCAGCGAACCTAACGGTTGATGACTCAGGATCGGCAGCCATAATGGGTGAGGACTTGTGGTTAGCGGCCCTGATAGGTGATGACTGAAGGTCAACGGCCATGACGGGTAATGACTGAAGGTCAGCGGCCCTGTTGCATGCAGACCCGGGACTGGCGGCCATGACAGGTGCTGATATTACTGGAAGGCTGAGAGGTTTTTTGGGAGTAAACCGGCTTCATAGAAGGGCATATACAACATATTGTTCCAACGTGCAATTGGTCGTGCTCCAGGGCATCAGCGATTAAAATGGTTTGTCCAAACCTATGTCAAAGAATGTCATCAGCTCCTCATCCTTCAAATTAGCAGCAGAGGCCAGCTCCAAGAATTTCTGGGCATATTCCACTAGAGGTCGGCTATGTTGAGAACGAGAGTATAGCTGGTCCGATAGGAGGAGGAGGAGGGTATTCATGTTGTAAATCCGATCTTACGGTCTGGTCTTCTGTCACACTACAGAAGGAGACCTCAGGGAGACAGACAGTAGGGCTGTAGTACTCAAGTCCGGACTTGAGACATTTTTCTATCGTCTCGGACTCGTTGGTGTTTGCACTCGGGCTTGTCTCGGACTTGGTCATTGGACTCGAAACTTTTGGACTTGGACTTGACTTGGACTCGAACCTCTTTGGACTCGGTCTTGACTCGGTCTCGACTAGTCCTGGTCTTGGACTTGTCTTGGACTCGACAAAGCTGGACTTGACTACAGCTCTAACAGACAGGTAAGTGTAATCTCTTTATTTGCAGCTTGGTGTGGAGGGGAGAGATTCAGAGCAAACTGATGATTAACTCAAAAGTCTTTGAGAATGACTGGACTTAGCTCAGGTTGATAACCGATCCTTGTATCTCTTTACAGGTCTGACGGATGATGCAGACGGCAAAGACAGGCTGGTAACAGGTGAGAGTCCAGGTAGGTGAGTCAGGTAAGGAGTAACAATGTTTATTTTCCTCTTTGCAGGTTGGCAGGCTGAAGACGAGATGTCAGGATATGAGAATGCAGGTGAGTAGGAAGGAATCAGGTATGGGTAAACCTTGACGAGACCAGACAATGAGGGTGTGAAAAGTGACTGCTTATATATAGTAGGTGATGAGGTGAATGGTGGCAGGTGTGCTGATTGGGATTCTGGTGCAGGCGGGATGCTGGGAAATGGAGTCCTTAATGAAGTAAGGTGACTGAGCTGGTGATGGTGAACTTGTGACAATAATATTATAGGTTTTATTCATGTTTTGAATTAGTTTTTATTTTGCATTTTCTGTTTTTATTTTAATTTTAGTGAAATTTATAGTAATTTTTGTATTTTTTATATGTCTATATAGTTTTTATATTATTACTTTATAGTTATTATTATTATTACTACTATATAGTTTATTATATTTTTATTACAGTTCAAGTTTATTTTAGTACAAGTTAAATTAGCATGAGAAATATTGCCTTGGCAGTTATTTGAAATAAAACTTAAGACAAGACTCTTCTAAATTAGTAGCAGCGATATAAAATGTATTTATGACCAAATTATCTGACAAAATTATTTATCAAATTACAAAATGTATACCTAATGAAACATACTTGCAGCTTAAGCTAAGAGCGAGCAACCTCTGAGAAACAATTAATTAGTTAACATGGAAGGCTATGAGCTAATGCTCGGAAATATTGCATCTACGTATCAATTAAACACATCTGTTAGGGAAATTATGCTATTTACATCATGGGATGATTTGCAGTGGGTGGACATGAATTTTAGCCCGATTACAAGCCCATATATTGCTTTCACCTGTCTGCCACATCATTATCTCTCCACTGGAACCACTGTGTTCAGCAACAGATGCTAGTCTGATGTTTTCTTTCTGAAGTGAGACACAGTCTGGAAGCTATTCATTTGAGATCACTTTGTCTTTTCCTTTCCTCACCTGAAGGGAAATCGTTAACAATCTAGCATCTTTGCTAGGCACATGTGTTCTTCGGCAGAAATCTAGAGAGAATCTCTCACTTGATTTTCCTTTCAAATTTCGCCTTTGAAAAGCACTGATTAGTCACATAGAAAGAATATTTTACTTTCAATGCTGCCTGTGTTTTGGATTAGCAATGGAAAGAGAAGCAACCCACAGTTACACACTGGTTTTGGATGAATTCCAAGCACACAGTCCTCAGCAAAGAATCTGACACAGTTAACTGAGTCTATGACACAGATTAGAGAGCTCGATACAAACCACAGTGCTGACTGGCATTGTGAATAAGACAAAACGAATGCAAAAAACCCCAACACATGGTGCAGTTTTTCCCACCACTAGCATGTGAAAAACTGATGTTCACATCTAATAACACTTCTGATCAAAGATCACTTTCAAGAGGTTACCTTATAAAGTCTTTTGGTCTTACACCACTTCATGTGTCTCTGATATAAATAAATGCTGCCATAGTAACTGTGGATTTCTGAACGTCTAACTAAAATATTTAGCAGCTGCTCGTTACAATCATTATCTCAGATATCACGTTTGGTGTACTAAGAGATAAACTGAAAGAACGAATGATAGAACGATAGATAGACAGAATGAATGAATGAATGAATGAATGAATAAACAATTGACAGAACAAATGATACAACAAGTGAGCGAATGAGCAACAGACAGACAGACAGACAGACAGATAGATAGATAGATAGATAGATAGATAGATAGATAGATAAAATGAACAGATGAACAATAGATAGACCTGAATGATAGAATGATAGATAGATAGATAGATATTTAGAAATAATATGTTTAGATACAATATATAAAATATGGATAGAATGTTTCAATTCTCCCTTTTCAATCAAAACTTTACTGCTTCTGGCAAATCACATCAGGAAAAAGTAGGAGTTTATTTCCAAGACTTTTGGGATATCAGGCATAACGTTTCGATTCTCTGAGCTGCGTTCCAGAGGAACGTTTCTGCCAAGCAAAGCAAGACTCTGTACCTAGCACCAACAAAACCGCTTCAGAGTACTGATAAAATCCAAGGAATAATTTATGGATGACTTTACCCTTTTGTCAGCATTTTCCAATGTCTTTCTTCTTCATATGGTTTAAAATGCAGTTAAGTCACTGAAAATACATTATTTCCACATATATAATTTTTTAATGTCTTGGCTACACTACATACCAGATATCTGGACTATGCTTTCAGCATTTGCTTACATCGCCATTACAGTAGGATCATTTACATAACTGATTTTTATTCTAAAAAATTAATCCACTAAAGTGGTGGATTGTTCAAGAACATTTGTCTTTTGGTTCAGAATTCCGAGATGTTTCTCAAGTTTCATTGCTAACCCTTTTTATACTTCCCCTGCTGAAAAGAGGATGAAAGTCTGTTCACAGTCTAAAGTTAATGGATTTTGATTGATCAGAGACCGATGATAATGGGATACACAGTCAGTGTGGATTACAACTCCCCAAAGATCTCAGCTATTCTTTCTGATGAAGTAAAACCAGGTGAGCTTTGACCTTATAAGAATCACAGTTTCTATTCAACATCTGCTCTAAGAACACCTTGTGAGTCGTACAGAGAGTGAACGTTCCATAGAGAAACATACCACATCAGACAGCTTGTAAATACCCTCAAACTGATTTCCTGTTTGGGAAAAAAAATAAATTAACAGGACCACCACAGCATGCTAGAGCTTTTATTATAGTCCATAGACCACTGTGGGGAAATGCTTATAAATGCAGGGAAATGCGAAATTTAATTAATTAAAAAAATAAATTTTAAAGGTTTTGAAATACATTTCAGGTAACAGGTCCACCAGGTCAAACCACAGTAAACAAAGTCAAAATATGTTCACATATTCAAAACCACAACCCACTGGCCCCTGAAAACGAAACAGGATGTTACCAATAAAACAAAACAAATCCAGACCTACTCCACAACAACAACTATGAAACTGTGGTAGTGCAACGAAATAAACAAGCTGTTGTCAGTATAAATAACTGCATCACCAAACTCCTGCACATAAAAAGTAGCTTTGTGATTTATTTCCAGCAATAACAGAGATGCACAGGTCAATCACTGTTATTATTACTTTTTATAAACCAACTCCAACGTAAAACCAAGAAAGAAGTTCATTATCTCAATTAAAAGCCAAAAAGAGACAGAATTACCATGCTCCCTTTCTCTTTTCCTCTCATTTTGATCTTTCTACCCCTCATTAGAGCCAGTTTCCTAACCCTATATCCATGCTCAATTAGGACCTGATTGCTGTGACATCACTGAACTCCAGACAACAGTTGCAGCTGGTAGCCGACCGGCCGGAAATAGACACCGAAAGGGAGAACTGAATAGCAGGGGTTGTGAATATGGGTGGGGGATTAGAAGCTCATGCTTTCAGATCCCTTTGTGCCAAGGGGAGGAGAGAGTGGAGAGGGGGTGGACCAACCCCAAATCCACTGCCTGTTGTAAAGAAGAGAGGGAAAGAGAGAGAGAAAGGAACAGAAAAAGTTAGTGCAACAGAGGTTATGGACTTAGTCCAGTAAGAGTGACAGGGAACACACAAACTCTTCAGAGGGCTGGGAAGAACATGCTGGTGGACTTTCATTGCCTTCAAAACCCAGAGGAACCTACAGCACTTAACATACATAGCTGCTGATCTTCTGAGGTCTTCAAAGCCCTCTTTAACATCTCCTTAAAATACCTGACCGTGAACATTTTAAAAGACTCCCAAGGACTTGCTATCTTGAAAGTCACGCTTTGATTGAATTTTAACGACTTTTCAGTTTGTTTAATATGTATTTACCATTTCACTCCTATCTCCCTAAGAAGAAGGATTGAAGTGGTTCTTGTCAGAGTTCTTGAGAGAGGATTTGCAGGCTTTGCGTCGCCACACAGACAGAGGTGTTTAATTGAGGGCTTTAAGACTGAAGACCTTTCCACTGACACCGAGGACATACTAACAAAGAGAGACAGTGGGAGATTACGACAGACCGAGAGAGAGGGAAACCCCACAGAGCAATTTCTGCAAGTTGTGATGACTATTTCCACAGAGGCACTTCATACGGTTTCTCCAGGACATTGACGGATTTCAAGAGGGTGCTGTGCAATAGACTGGAATCATCTGGTAAGGCTAAGGTGAGCCCTGAGGCTCTGCTCGCTCTCTAAACATGTGTAATTGCATCCGGCTCACCACAATGCATGTGCTAATCTTGGAATGAACCTTTAAACACCTGTTTGCGCTCAGCTGAGTTGCCTTTTTGTAACATGCTGAGATCGGGGGTTGTTCTGTGTGCTTGGGTAATCGTTTTTAAGCTTCAACCTCTCACTCCGCTGCTGTCATGGTTGTATGGATAACATCTGTCGCCTCGGGTGACATTTCGTTCTGATGGTTTAAATGATAAGATGATCTTTGCTGGGCTTGTTGAGGACAATGGAAGTAAAAGATTTGGAGACGGGGTGTTTTAGCGGCAACGGGCAGTTAATTGGTAATAAACACACAATGGTTGTTATCAATGAAGGTCCCAGACGCAATCGGAGACAACAAAGCAGCCACGCGAATAATGACGTCTGCGGGCATTCAGACCAAAAGAGTCGTTCCCCGTGTGCTCTAAGAGAGTCTAGACAGGTTTACGAATACGCTGAGGTGTGAATGATGGAAAAAGAAATAAAAAAGTAGTTTAAAACAGCATGAAAGGAGTTTTTTTTTCAGTTTTATGATTGAATTTTTCATTTTAGAATTTGAGAAAGGAAAAGAAGAGGGATGCAAGACAGGGAAGAAGGGAGGTAAATTAAGCTACACATCCCAATCCCAGAGCGAAATGATTTGCTGGGACAGGATGCTAGAGAGTTGACTGTTGATGTGACTTTTTGTTTCATTCCCCAGGAAGCTTTTTTCCATTTGTTGTAATCGGAACGGAGACAGACTTCTGAATTGGGCTTTGTTCAGCTCAGGTTCTGTTTGAATAAGAGAGAGCTTATGGGTGAATATGTTTTCAAAATCTGACTAGTCTTTAGTTCTCGCTTTATTGACGGGCATGCCATGGCAACAAAATACACAAAGCTCATAATTGCAACTGTATACAAAGCACTCAGGATTGTTTATACAATGGTCTATGGTTTTCAACTAGGGGTCCTTGAAGGTATTCCAGGGGTTCGCAGAGAGGATAACATATGTAGAATTTGCTTGTATTCTCTGATTATTAACTACTTATATTTTTAAATTATAATATATTAATGAAAGCTATCATAGAGTCTTACCTAAACAAATCTTTCTTTCTCATACTGGGGGTCCGTCTGGGTGCAGGGTCTGTCTAGCAGGCTGATCTCATTACTATCTGCAGGTATTCGTACATAAAGTTTGCAAATATATTTAAGTACGTTTAGATATGCTGAATGGTACAATGTGGATGTATTTATGGTACCTAAAATGTAGAAGTATTAACATATGCACAACTTTAGAAAGTTTCAAATGTTTATATTTCTGTTATTTGTATTATTACACTTGATTTCTTTATTAAATCGCATGTAACAAATACAATCAAATCTATTTATTAATTGCAGGAATTCAATATTCAATTAATCTTAAAGGATTTGCAAATATTTACACATGCCTAAAATTTTTCTGTATATAAAATGCTTATTTTAGATGCTCGCAGTACATTATTAATATACTGTATGCTGTTCAAACTTTAAAAATACAAACAAAAAACATTTATTATGCTTTATTGATTAACTAAATGCAGCCTGGGTGAGCATAAGAAACTTCAAATAAATAAATAAATAAATGAATGAATTAAAAATATAAACATAAATAAATAAATAATCTGCAATTTCTCATGAGATCACAAAAACTAGCTAAAAAGTACCTAAAAGCTGATAAAACGTTCTAGTAAATCACAACTCAAATTTAGGTCTGCTCCTCACACAAATCCTTCAGATAACTTGGAAGATAACTTTTAGGGCATTTTAGGCTAGCTTGAAAATTTAAGTCACTAAATACTTTTATGGGAAAGGGCGACTTAAACATTCTGCTAAGTACACAATAGCATAATTTTTGGGTGAACTATTCCTTTAAAACAGAACGTGACACTGTGGAACATCATTACACTAATGATGCACAAGCAGGTCATTTGTTAAACATGTGAAAGGCCTGCGTTTAGTCTCATTACTCTGTGTGCTCCGCTAACCTACATATAACTCTGCAGTTAGAGATAATTTGTAGGGGCACACAGGCACAAGTGTGAGGTGAGGACTTCATCAGCCTTCACCAGCCTCTGCATGTGTGTGAGTGTATATGGCAGCTTAGCTCACCCTAATGAGGAGGGGCGGAATTCAAGGAATGCCACGCTAAGGTTGAAATGAGAAGGGCAGGAGAGAAAAGGGAATGATGGAGCGAGAGGGAAAGACTGAAAGAAGGCATCAAGCAGCTGTGTTCCCTCAGCCCCTAATCAATGACTAAAACACTGTGATTGTGCCACAGTCAGACCTAATAGGAGTAATGACAGCTGATGTAAATGACTGCACACTGCACTAATGCTATGGGTTTAGATCAGAGTTTAAGAGTGGGCTCTCTTTCAATTCATGAGTTGGAATTAGAAATGAATTGGCCACAACACACAACATGTTGAATTTGAATGACAGGAAAAGCAACTTACCGTATGTGAAATTCTTTGAAATTTAGAGAAATTGTAGTTTATTAGTTAGTTGATGTATGAAGCAATCTATTAATAATTCAACAAATTATTATTTAATCAGGTAATCAAGTAGATAATTTAAAACATATTCCTATTTATTTCTTGATGAATACATTTGATCCCGAACTCATGATATATATTCATCTAAAATAAGTTCAATATTGAAATGAACTTTTTTTTTCTTTCATGGAAAAAAATGCTGTTCTTTTGAAATAATCTACTGAAGAATCCTGTTTCCATAAAAATATTATGAGACACAACTGTTCAACATTAATAATAATCAGAAATGTTTCTTGAGCACCAAATCAGCACAGATTACATTCAGTTCAAGTTCAACAATTTTTCTGTATATAAAATGCTTATTTTAGATGCTCGCAGTACATTATTAATATACTGTATGCTGTTCAAACTTTAAAAATACAAACAAAAAACATTTATTATGCTTTATTGATTAACTAAATGCAGCCTGGGTGAGCATAAGAAACTTCAAATAAATAAATAAATAAATGAATGAATTAAAAATATAAACATAAATAAATAAATAATCTGCAATTTCTCATGAGATCACAAAAACTAGCTAAAAAGTACCTAAAAGCTGATAAAACGTTCTAGTAAATCACAACTCAAATTTAGGTCTGCTCCTCACACAAATCCTTCAGATAACTTGGAAGATAACTTTTAGGGCATTTTAGGCTAGCTTGAAAATTTAAGTCACTAAATACTTTTATGGGAAAGGGCGACTTAAACATTCTGCTAAGTACACAATAGCATAATTTTTGGGTGAACTATTCCTTTAAAACAGAACGTGACACTGTGGAACATCATTACACTAATGATGCACAAGCAGGTCATTTGTTAAACATGTGAAAGGCCTGCGTTTAGTCTCATTACTCTGTGTGCTCCGCTAACCTACATATAACTCTGCAGTTAGAGATAATTTGTAGGGGCACACAGGCACAAGTGTGAGGTGAGGACTTCATCAGCCTTCACCAGCCTCTGCATGTGTGTGAGTGTATATGGCAGCTTAGCTCACCCTAATGAGGAGGGGCGGAATTCAAGGAATGCCACGCTAAGGTTGAAATGAGAAGGGCAGGAGAGAAAACAAGGGAATGATGGAGCGAGAGGGAAAGACTGAAAGAAGGCATCAAGCAGCTGTGTTCCCTCAGCCCCTAATCAATGACTAAAACACTGTGATTGTGCCACAGTCAGACCTAATAGGAGTAATGACAGCTGATGTAAATGACTGCACACTGCACTAATGCTATGGGTTTAGATCAGAGTTTAAGAGTGGGCTCTCTTTCAATTCATGAGTTGGAATTAGAAATGAATTGGCCACAACACACAACATGTTGAATTTGAATGACAGGAAAAGCAACTTACCGTATGTGAAATTTAAATTTAGAGAAATTTAGAGAAATTTAGAGAAATTGTAGTTTATTAGTTAGTTGATGTATGAAGCAATCTATTAATAATTCAACAAATTATTATTTAATCAGGTAATCAATTAGATAATTTAAAACATATTCCTATTTATTTCTTGATGAATACATTTGATCCCGAACTCATGATATATATTCATCTAAAATAAGTTCAATATTGAAATGAATTTTTTTTTTCTTTCATGGAAAAAAATGCTGTTCTTTTGAAATAATCTACTGAAGAATCCTGTTTCCATAAAAATATTATGAGACACAACTGTTCAACATTAATAATAATCAGAAATGTTTCTTGAGCACCAAATCAGCACAGATTACATTCAGTTCAAGTTCAACTTTGTCAAAATAATATTTTTTCATAAAAAAAAAAAAAGTATTTGCATAATACAATGAACTGAATTACATAAGTAAATAGAGCATGCTTGGAAACGAAGTAGTTTCAAACAATAATTATTAACAATGTACCAATACCTGGAAACCCGATACATTGAGAATATGATGACATGTTTAATAGGTAATTCTGAATAACATAAAAATAAAATTACATTCAAAATCTAATTATAAAGTACAATTCTGCATCCTGTTTGCTAGCTCATTTTCAATTCAATTCAAATTCAGGAATTCCAATTTGTCAATGGCATTCCAAGGTATATTGTTAATGGTGAACAACAAGGCAGAACTTGTTTCCATCTGTTATTGTTTTTTCCCTTTTAAAAGATGTTTCTTTATCTTTTATGGGGAATATGTGGAATAGTTCAAAAGCAGTTCAGTCATGCTGTAGCTTGTAAGTCATGCCACATCGGTAATGGAACACTGGACGAGGTAAACTTCACTTTGGCCTGTCGGGACACTTCTCGAGGTGCGTGTCAGAAGGACAGGCTCTGGAGGATTTTGTTCCCACCAAAGGGGTAATGACAGCTCTGTGGATTAGGCAGATGTGCTTTCTCTTGTCCTGCCACTCACACAGACATTCCACCACAGACGAAAGCATTTCCATTGTCTCTTTATTCTGGTTGGGGAGTCCTAGCTCTTAAACTTAGGGTCTCCATTGAATCACATGTTCTCAAACACATCTTATGTTCCACTCCGAGAAACCACAGATATTCCCCTTCCTAGACACACACAAACACATGAATGCAGACACACACAGAGGCACATGCTCACACACCACAGTGAAACCACATGCCGCCCGCAGCATTAGCTCACACGAGATGCTGTCTGCTGCAATGCCCCGGCCGTCTGACACTCTGTCAGAATATCCAACAAGTTGCAAGTCCAACTCCAACCTATCATTACTGGTCTCTTACAGCGGCACGAGGGGGTTCCTCAGCCTCACATGAAACACACTCTATAGTGGAAACCATCATTATTTTTTCCTTTCAGGAAAAAGAAAGAAAAACACTAGATTGATGAACTACAGTTCAAAATGTTTTTGAAAATGGTCTTATATGCCCACCAAGGCTGCATTTATCTGATCAAAAATACAGTGAAAACAGAAATATTATGAAATATTATTACGGTAACACTTTAGTAGAGGCAGGAATTCTCACTATTAATTTAGCATGCCTATTATCAACAGATTGGCTGTTTATTAGTACTTATAAAGCACATATTCTGCATGACCATATTCTACATACCTAAACTTAATATCTACCTTACTAACTATTTATAAGCAGCAAATTAGGAGTTTATTGAGGCAAAAGTCAGTTAATGGTTTGTTAATAGTGAGATTTGCTTGGAGGTTATCTGATAATGGCTTTAGACTACCTAGAAACCAGCTACTGTGTTTCAAAACACAGCTACCGGCTTAAATGGATTATTCAATAGACGTCTATAGATACTTCTTGTCAGTCAACAGCTTTTAAAATTTCTGGCACTTAATCTGTCAGTAAGATTAGAAAGACAAAAGCAGTTCGTGAGGAGCGGAACACAACTGAAGTGTCTTAATCAAACATGTCCAGATAGCAGAATGGGGACATGAGAATGACAAGTTTTCCATGGGACAGAAAACAACATGCTTTTTTCTGTGAAGATTATGTAACTTAATATCAGTGGCTGGCCGGAAATACAAAAATAGTTTGGAAGCACAAATAAGACAGATACTGAGTAAACAGCTCTTAGATCATCTCTCATGTATTTAAACAGTAAGAACATGAAGGGTCCTGTCAAAGCTAGGAGAAAGAAGGGGATGAATAGAAAGATGAATATTGCTATGCTGACCAGTGGTGAAGTCATGATGTGGACAGACAGATTGCAGGTTTCCTGTGCATTTGCTGACTTCATCGGCAAAGGTCTGTTATTGTGGTTACTGTGCATAAACAACCACAATATAATAAACAACTTGAATTTTGTTTCGCATCAATCCTCCTCAACAGAGAGACAGCTTGACAAGCAGAGATGTTAATACTAGTGGTAAAATGTTTCATCCATTAAAAATTCATCCATTAGTGCTAATATTTCTAAAAATCTTCCTGATGTTAACTGAACCAACTCCCCTCTGGCTGTCCTCCCAGAATATGTTATAAAACTCAACTAATGAGCACTGCAATCCCCTTTTCTCCAGATAATTCCCAAAAAACTCTGCTGTCAGCTTTGTATTTTTCGGTGCCATGATGATAACAGGCTGACAGAACAGAATTGTGGACATGTTGTTGGAGAAAAAGAGATCTATAAAATGTAAGATGCTAATTCGTTCGTTCTTCATTATTAATTAGAGCTCATGAAACTGCTCTATTATACAACAGACAGATTGTCAGTCTGTGCATTAGCGGTGACTCTTTTTAGTAATGAGTGAGTCACTGAATCATTCACTTAATCAATTCATTCAAAAATACTATTTTATTCAAGAACAAAACAACGGTATTTATAAGTGAGTAATTAACTTATTCAATCAAACATTTTGTTCAAAATCATTAAGTGCACAAGTAAACCACTGAATAATTCACTCAATCAATTAATTGAAAAACACTGATTCATTCATGAACATAGTAATAGTATTTATGAGCAAGTCACTGAATCTTTTTCTCTCAATTGATTTGTTAAAAAAAATTCAAGGAACAAAACACCTCTATTGTGCGTTGCTCAGAGATGCAATGGTTAAAAGGAACGATTCATGTCTTATCAATAGAACTGCTATGTATATAAATGCCATGCTAATATTTAACTTGTGTGATACAGTAATAATCGTATGAATAATGCTGTATAACCTCCATGCATTTGTAAACTACTGTAATATGTAATTAATTAATTATTACATAAACGTGTGTTTGAAGTAAACATCCACTAAAACATCCCTGCAACTAAGGTTCATTACGCATGACTAGGCTATCTGTGAATGCACATGTACGTGGCGGTGAGAAAACCTGCTAGTGGGTTAGAAAGGTGTTGCACTATGCCACTCTAACTCAGTCCAACAGCAGCTTTCAATTAAAGTTCCCGAAGATGAAGCACTCTAGCTATACATTCTAGGAAGAAGTGTTCTCCAAAGCTTTCACAGGCATCCTTAAACTTCTCACTGCATCCCTTCTTCCAGACACCCCCGGGCTGCTTTTCCAGTATACTCACTCTCGTTGAAACTTGGGGTAAACAACACAAAGTGGCTTCATGTCATGAATATAAAAGGCCATGTGTTGTGTCATTACAGGTCTTTATGTAACTGGTATTTTCATTGTGAATAAATAAATCAGGCTAATAAATCACGTCATACCTTCCTGGAGACTGATTTCAAATGACAGACCTCCATTGGAAGCAGGTGTCAGTCCTGCAGTTCTCTTGTCTTTGCAACTATCATAGAAACACCTGTTATCCCTCATACAATCAGAACACAACCTGCACGTTTTACATTTTAAAGTGCCATGCATATCAAATGAAAAAGTGAGGCATAGCTCAGTGAAAAGTAACACAGTTTCTCAAGTTTGACATGCTGTTTTAAAAGTTCGGCACAATGGTCAAATACAGTAGGTCCATTAATACATTTACATTTAAATGCAAGACACAGCAGAATGGAAAATGAGCCCAGGGTCTTAAGACATATTTTGTTCAACTTTAATTTGACACTGAAAAAAAGCTAGACGCAAAGCAACAGTTAAATATGTCCCTGCAGCATGTTAACATAGAAAACTATTAAAAAGCAGCACAAAGGAACTCAAAACCTCACTCTGCATGAATCAGCCCTAATTCAGTATTAATATACTGGGTCATGTAAGTTTTTTTGGACATGGTTTATGCACGCCTTGCACAATGTATTTTATGTAATACATGCTTATAATCAGAGTAAAATCCCAGTGCTTGCAAGAACTAGAGCTACATCAGCTTTTCATTCTCCCTCCGTGATGTTCAAGCCTGTGGCAAGGTTCAGATAACCCAGTGCCGTCATTGAGAACTCATTCATATGGCAGCTTACCATAGCAGAGTCCTGCCAGGACACCCATGATGACCAAACAATCCATTCAGCAGAATTAAACACTCTGTGTCACCCTGCAGCTGGGGCAGCTCCATTGTTCAACGGGATATAGGGTTTTTTTATGAGGTGTGGGTGGTCAAAACTGGCCTGATTATGTCAACAGTGTTGTTTACTAAAACTATTCAAAACATGTTTTTGGTAATTAAAATTAAAAATTATAAAAAAAACAAAAGTGCAACAAAATTACAAAAAATTTAAATAAAAACAAATAAAAATGAAATGAAAGTTATTTCAAAATATTAATATTATTACATTTTCAAAATATGAACTATATATATATATATATATATATATATATATATATATATATATATATATATATATATACATATACATATATACATATACATATATACTGTATATTTACATGCAACCAAGTTGAACAAAGCAGCAAAGTGAATTTTTGGAATATGTTCATTTATATGAACTTTCTGAATAAATTGATTTATAACAATGAATCCGACAATCTAACGCAACATCTGAGAGAGAAACATTTATGATGAACTGAATCACTAGAATAAATCAATTTCGCCAAGACTACATATGAGGGAGAGGATGCTGTGAAAGTGTTTGAGCGAGATTCAAGTCTAGAAGCTCCAATGAAGCCAAGAACTTACAGAATATGGGACTACTGAGCGTCATAATTCCCCCGCTGTGAGGGTCAGCCACACTCCTGTTTGCTTCTCCATCAGTTCTGGAGGAACACGGTGGCTTGCCAGACCATTTCTCCCAGTGAAACCTAATCTGTCCCCAGAGATCAAGAGCTTCCATGGCTGGGTTAGAAACAGGGGCAGCTCACTGACTCCTATTGTAATGAGTTCTCTGGTGTGACAGATGTTGAGTGAGGTGCCAGATCTCCTGTCTAGATCAGTTGGGGTTGTGTTAGTTTGGTTAAGTCGACTGGGAAGTCGTGGCCTAATGGTTAGAGAGTCGGACTCATAACCCAAAGGCTGTGGGTTCGAGTCTTCTACCGGCAGGGATTGTAGGTGGGGGGAGTGAATGTACAGTGCTCTCTTCCACCTTCAATACCATGACTAAGGTGCCCTTGAGCAAGGCACCGAACCCCCAACTGCTCCCCGGGCGCCGCAGCATAAATGGCTGCCCACTGCTCCGGGTGTGTGTTCACGGTTTGTGTGTGTTCACTGCTGTGTGTGTGCACTTTGGATGGGTAAATGCAGAGCACTAATTCCAAGTATGGGTCACCATACTAGGCCACATGTCACTTCACTTAAGCTAGGCCTGTTCAGACAGATAGAGGAGAAAATTTGCCTCATGCCTTCCTATAGGCCTCAAGGATGGAAAAATATATCCTTAAACCCTTAGGTTGGTATCAAAGTAAATATTTTGAGGATTAAAGTTCTGACTGTTCCAAAATGATTTAGGGAATTGTATTTACAAAGGCAACTTTGATTGTTGTGATATGAATGATATATGCTTGACCTGAGGTTCAATGAAACATTTTTAAACGTAGTTTAAAAGACATGGGTAAGCTTCTTAAGGTACTGTCAAATTTCAATTTCTCTGGCAAAAAAAACCCCATTGTCTGTTGTCAATAGTATAGTGATATTTGGAGCACAACTCACACAGAAATAAATTAAAAATCAAGCAGCTTTCTGTTGGTTGAAGTGGCAAACTGCAAAATGCATTGGGAAATAGTTTGCTGTCCACACAAATATCATGAATTAATAAATTCATAAATACTGCAATTTTGGAAAGTCACTCCACATGATATTTTACAACCTAAACTAATCTTGACATAGAAGGTCAAATGATCTGATATGAAGATATTAAGCAGCAGTGAAGCAATTTTGTTAACCTTTGTCTTAAGATTTTGCCAAACTACTTAAGGTTTTGAAAAATACATTTATGAATAAATAAAAAAAATTCTCTGCTCATGTAATTCACAGGTGTGTGTGTGGTCATGGATGTTCCTGCGCTAGTATGGCTGGTGTTGCTCCTGGCGAGTGGAGGGTTTCCTGAAACAGAGGGCAGCACTCAGCAGTTTGACAGCAGTGATGAAGGTCCAGAGGTTGAATTCCTGTCGACCTCTCGCACACGACGGGCCCCAGAGCCTCCGCCGCAGGACAAGTGCTCCTACACCTTCATCGTACCCCAGCAAAAGGTTACGGGAGCCATCTGTGTGAACTCCAAGGAGCCTGAGGCCGTGCTGGAGAACCGTGTCAATAAGCAGGAGCTGGAGCTCCTCAATTCTGAGCTGCACAAGCAGAAGAGACAAATCGAGACTCTGCAGCAACTTGTAGAAGTCGACGGCGGCATTGTCAATGAGGTGAAGCTTTTGCGCAAGGAGTCCCGTAATATGAATTCCCGAGTGACGCAGTTATACATGCAGCTGCTGCATGAGATCATCCGCAAGAGGGACAATGCGCTGGAGCTCTCTCAACTGGAGAATAAGATCCTCAACCAGACCTCCGAGATGCTGCAGCTTACAAACCGCTATAAAGATCTGGAGCATAAGTATCAGCACCTCGCCTCACTAGCCAATAACCAGTCAGCGCTCATTGCCCTTCTTGAGGCACAGTGTCAGAGGGGACCGCCAGTTGTGGTACCCAGGGTACCGGTCCAACCTCAGCCCCAACCACAACCTCAACCGCAACCCAGACCCTCACCACCCCTCAATAAACCCTACCAGCCGCCAACCTTTAGCCGTAACAACCAGATCACCAACGAGATCCAGAGCGATCAAAACCTCAAAGTGCCTCCTGCTCCCCTTCCCACCATGCCAGGAGGAACTCACAGCCCGTCCACCACAAACAAACCCTCCGGTGAGTCTCAGCTTCATTTCTCCAGTGTTGCATGTACTATTTGAAGGGAAAAACTGAAATGAGAATAAAATACTTGCATTTTGAGGAAATGGAGTATAGGCTTTACAAAACTTTCCTACAGAAAACAAAGCCAACATGCACCAAGTGTATCCTTCAAAAGTTTGAGCTCAGTAAGATTTTCTGTAAAAGGAATTAATACTTTCATTCAGCAAAGACACATTAAATTGATCGAAAATATGCCTAGCTGATAAAACGGTATCGATATTTATCGACGGTACACGTTCTTCGATAACGATAGAAAAAATGTTCGATATAGCGCACGATATAGGCACGTGCTATGAGTAATGCAGACAGCTCACACAAACACGAACATAAGTGCTGTGCCTGCCTGTGATGAGGAGATTGTGAATAAAAAAATGAATATTAGTCGAATTTAAAATAAACATTTGCATTTGAATGCAAAAATAGTAAAATCAAATGTTAGGTGTGCATCAGGGAGCGTCATCAGTGGCGCACGGGATGCAATGATGATGATGTAAGTGACATTTTGCATTTTAATGTTTTGTTAGTCTAGCCCACGAGATGCGCAGTTGCTGCATTATTCATTCACAATATTAGAGAAATATAGTAGCTCAATGCGTAGAAGATCTTGATTAGGTTAAAACTGAAACCAAGCCATTCACACAGAATGCAAATTCAGTGCATTTTTTAGATGGACAAATATGACTGCTGCACTCGCGTCTCACACAAGAGATGTATAGAAAGCCATGCAAAGTTAAAACAGTTTCAACTTTTAGAAAACACGTCACAAATTTTTGGAGGTTTATTCCTGCAATCTGTGTGATCTGCGAATCGGCTCTTTGTATTAAGCAATGCATAAATACATGATGCGGTTTTGTTCATAATTGTTTATGTAATGCATGTTTTTTTATAGACAGTTCTTTCCTTGCGTTGACAATTTAATGCGCTGCATTAGTTTGCTCATTGCGCCCTCCTGTGGCCTATTTAATCGGCATATAAAACATTAGAAATTAGATATTAGTTTCATTTTTATTTTGTGTTTGACTGTTAAAACAAAAAAATATTTGTTGGTTGTCTCAATAAGTTGGGTTAATTTAAAAATACAGTGGTAAAATTTAAACTGTTTTTCCTATTGCTCTTTGTTTTAAAAAAGGTTATAAAAAATGTCAATAATTATCAATACTGAACAATATGAAACATTATATCGTTGATACATTTTTTAGCTATATCGCCCAGCCCTACACTAAAGACATTTATAATGAGGTCTAAAAAGACCTCTAAGACTTTTAACTTTTTGAAATAGAAAAATTTGTACAGAAATGTAAGAAGCAACATCAATATTTACTGACATTAAATAATTCAAAGTGTGATATTTCCATTTGATGACTCTTATCCTTGTGTGGTTTTCAGTGGCAATTTTCTCTTACAGTCCATCATTATTAAGCACTGCCTATCAAAGTTCATTCATCTCAAATTCTCTCTGCATAGCGGCTCCCACACAGAGACGTGACAATAAAGCATCTGTTGTTGTCTCAGCTTTGAAATGCCAACATCTAGTTTGTTAATCTAGTCAGATGATGAATATCATAAACACTATTTTGTGTTGAGTCATGCCCATGGGTGGCATTGTTAAACATGGACAACAACAACTTATGGTCAATTTAATAAAATTCATAAATTTCAGACTGAATGTTACATTTCATTTCACATGATTTTAATGGTCTAAATGAAAAGTCAATGAAAAGCCGAATTTGTAGGGATAAATAATGCAGAAAAGCTTTATTTTCCAAAAAAATACTGTTTGTTTTTAATGAACACTTATGCTTCATTGCAATGAACATGACTGTTCTTTATCTCAATCCAAAGGAAATTTCATATTTTTTTCAGCAGTTTTTAATCACTTTTTTAATGTGCTTATCATAATGCATTGCAATACTATAAGAACATCATGATATCATTTTTTGCTTATATCATCCATCCCAAAACCAACATATATATTTTGTCCATTTATTATTTAAACCAAGACAGCGAAAATGAAAAAGGCATCTTTCAGTGGCTATATTTCCACTCCATCTGGTGACATGAGCAATTTCATGGCTAGGTCTGCCTGCATTAATAGAGAAAGGTTACACAAACTCTCCTCAATGAGAGTCAAGCTTTCACAATAGGACTACAGTATGAAAAAGAGCTCTGGAAGGAAATAGAGAAAGATTCTGGACAGAAAAAAATAGTAAAGGAAAGAAGACTGTTAGAAAAAGTCTACAGTGACTGAAAAAATGTTCGATATAGCGCACGATATAGGCACGTGCTATGAGTAATGCAGACAGCTCACACAAACACGAACATAAGTGCTGTGCCTGCCTGTGATGAGGAGATTGTGAATAAAAAAATGAATATTAGTCGAATTTAAAATAAACATTTGCATTTGAATGCAAAAATAGTAAAATCAAATGTTAGGTGTGCATCAGGGAGCGTCATCAGTGGCGCACGGGATGCAATGATGATGATGTAAGTGACATTTTGCATTTTAATGTTTTGTTAGTCTAGCCCACGAGATGCGCAGTTGCTGCATTATTCATTCACAATATTAGAGAAATATAGTAGCTCAATGCGTAGAAGATCTTGATTAGGTTAAAACTGAAACCAAGCCATTCACACAGAACGCAAATTCAGCGCATTTTTTAGATGGACAAATATGACTGCTGCACTCGCGTCTCACACAAGAGATGTATAGAAAGCCATGCAAAGTTAAAACAGTTTCAACTTTTAGAAAACACGTCACAAATTTTTGGAGGTTTATTCCTGCAATCTGTGTGATCTGCGAATCGGCTCTTTGTATTAAGCAATGCATAAATACATGATGCGGTTTTGTTCATAATTGTTTATGTAATGCATGTTTTTTTATAGACAGTTCTTTCCTTGCGTTGACAATTTAATGCGCTGCATTAGTTTGCTCATTGCGCCCTCCTGTGGCCTATTTAATCGGCATATAAAACATTAGAAATTAGATATTAGTTTCATTTTTATTTTGTGTTTGACTGTTAAAACAAAAAAATATTTGTTGGTTGTCTCAATAAGTTGGGTTAATTTAAAAATACAGTGGTAAAATTTAAACTGTTTTTCCTATTGCTCTTTGTTTTAAAAAAGGTTATAAAAAATGTCAATAATTATCAATACTGAACAATATGAAACATTATATCGTTGATACATTTTTTAGCTATATCGCCCAGCCCTACACTAAAGACATTTATAATGAGGTCTAAAAAGACCTCTAAGACTTTTAACTTTTTGAAATAGAAAAATTTGTACAGAAATGTAAGAAGCAACATCAATATTTACTGACATTAAATAATTCAAAGTGTGATATTTCCATTTGATGACTCTTATCCTTGTGTGGTTTTCAGTGGCAATTTTCTCTTACAGTCCATCATTATTAAGCACTGCCTATCAAAGTTCATTCATCTCAAATTCTCTCTGCATAGCGGCTCCCACACAGAGACGTGACAATAAAGCATCTGTTGTTGTCTCAGCTTTGAAATGCCAACATCTAGTTTGTTAATCTAGTCAGATGATGAATATCATAAACACTATTTTGTGTTGAGTCATGCCCATGGGTGGCATTGTTAAACATGGACAACAACAACTTATGGTCAATTTAATAAAATTCATAAATTTCAGACTGAATGTTACATTTCATTTCACATGATTTTAATGGTCTAAATGAAAAGTCAATGAAAAGCCGAATTTGTAGGGATAAATAATGCAGAAAAGCTTTATTTTCCAAAAAAATACTGTTTGTTTTTAATGAACACTTATGCTTCATTGCAATGAACATGACTGTTCTTTATCTCAATCCAAAGGAAATTTCATATTTTTTTCAGCAGTTTTTAATCACTTTTCTTTAACGTGTTTATCATAATATATTGCAATATTATAAGAATATCATAATGTTTTGCTTATATCATCCACCCCAAAACCAACATATACATTTGGTCTATTTATTATTTAAACTAAGACAGCGAAAAATGAAAAAGGCATATTTCAGGGGCTATATTTCCACTCCATCTGGTGACATGAGCAATTTCCTGGCTAGGTCTGCCTGCATTAATAGAGAAAGGTTACACAAACTCTCCTCAATGAGAGTCAAGCTTTCACAATAGGACTACAGTATGAAAAAGAGCTCTGGAAGGAAATAGAGAAAGATTCTGGACAGAAAAAAATAGTAAAGGAAAGAAGACTGTTAGAAAAAGTCTACAGTGACTGAGTTTGGAAATGGCATAAGGATGAGCCATCACAGGCTGCATTTAAACTATATATGTGTAGTTACTCCTTATTATATATTAATATACATTCATTTCTTTAATATATATATATATATATATATATATATATATATATAGGATATCATTAATATATAAGATATACTGTATATTAATATATAAGAATATCAGTCATATACAGTATATATTGTTCTGCAAATTTTCATGGGCAAAATCTAGGCGATCAAACATTTTGTGTGAGGTTGGAAGAACAGGTTTAAGTTAGTCATGCAAACTTGCTGCAATGGACTGTTTTTGACTGCACAATTTAAGACGCACCTTGAGATTTTAGAAGCATACATGTATATGAAAGTGGTCCTAAGTGGATGTTAAAAGATCCAATTTTTTTGTGTGCGTGTTTTGCTGTTTGCACACATACAAGGCTTGATCTGACAAAAAACAGAATTGGTTGCCATAGTAAAGCTGCAGTGATGAAAAAGGAAATAAGATGACTGGAGAAAGAGCAGGGCAGGGAGGGAAGCAGGACACTGTTGAAATGAAGTCATTTATTCCAGTGTTACCAGACATGCGCGACCCAGACATCCCACACAAACACTGAGCTCTATCAGGTCTGGGGCTTCCTGAGAAATGGTCTGCTGATGGATTTGCCAAAGTGTTTTAACATGACCCACACCACTGAAAATCTGTAAGGCCTCTCGGTTTCCTCTTCCTCCCTTCTTCCTACCATATCTTCTCTAAAGTTCACTTCACTTGATGGATTCATGTTCATCTCCAGTTCAACACCTCATCCATCTCTGTGAATGTTAGCTACAATCTTTGTAGTGAAAAGCCGATTTTCTTTCCACTGTCAGCCATTAGACTGTTTTTGTTCTCTCAATGTCTCTCATTCCATCTCTCATACACACCTAATCTAAACTTTGTCCATTTGTCTGCCAGACATAACAGCTGCCTTTGTCTAAACATCTCTCCTCAAAAATGACTCATCTACTCATTAATATCCCTGTTCTAATTAGAACCAACTGATTCAAATAATGTACCTTTGAACCTGCTTTCAGCTATTCTGTTCTGTTCCTGTCTCAATTTCTGTTTTGGCACTAATTTTGCATTAAGTGGTAAGTTTCCATGGTGTGAAATGTTCAACGACCAATTAAACAGAAGGGAGCTGAAAAGGAGTTTCTAATTTGCTGACAAGCAGACTTCTCCAAGGGAGAGCAAGACATTGGTGGCTCCAAGATAATGAGGCAAAGAATGTGGAGTGAGGTGCTTTTCATGTACAGAATCAAAATGTGTTTGGAATTTAGCACAAAACACTGATACAGCCTCTAAGACAGAATAAAAACTAAATTTGCATAATAGAAACAGAGTGAGGTTCAAAGGTCTGACAGAAAGAGTAAAATTTTTCTAAATCAATAATAAATACCAAATGTTAAGATATTTTATATGCACTACCACTTATAAGCTTTTGAACAGTAAGATTTTTTAAATAAGCCTCTTTTGCTCATCAAGCCTGCATTTATTTGATCCAAAGTACAGCAAAAACAGTAAAAGCTTTAAATATTTTTACTATTTAAAATAACTGTTCCCCTTCAGGAACTCGAGCTGCATCGAGTCGCTTTGGGAACGCCCTTGCGTGACCGCGTTCTGAAGCACGTGTCAAATCCGTCCAATGGAGCAGCGAGACGTCACGAGCAGGGTGACGTAAGCACCAGAAAGCATAAAAGCACATCCGGCCGGGCGCAAACCAGCTTCTGCTCTTCAGTAGCGCTCTATGTATGTGTCTGTCTATTTACTGTTGTCTGTCCGCACAAGCACTCATATATATAAAACAATGAGAAAGTCTATGGCGAGCGAACGGCATTACAAACGCTGTGTTTCTCCCTGCCCACGATATCTGGTGGCAGGGAATACACACGATCTGTGTGTCGTTTGTTTAGGAGCAGAGCATGCACGGTCAGCTTTCGAGCAGCTGATTGTCATCACTGCGAGCTCTCGCTGCGCACGCGCCGCTCTCGCCTGGCTGCGGTTGATGACAGCGGAGGGATCCGAGACGGGCTCGTCCTTTTCTCGGTCCTCACCCGCTAGATCCGCGGATCTCTCTCTCACGATTCGGAAGCCTGCGCTGCGGTTTCTCTCCTCCTCCCCCCCAGAGAGAGAGCCAGACGCTTCATCTGTCTTCCTCCGAGGAGG
>NW_015505580.1:794428-822946 GCF_001515645.1 Sinocyclocheilus grahami | reverse complement strand
GGTCCTCTCCACACACTTTTGTCTGCTTTTACAACCTAGACCTGGCTTCTACCCCAGGTTCCCAAGTTCTCTCTTCGTGATGTGCTCATAGGACACACACACAGGCAGGGACTTGGTAGTATGGCGCAGTTGGTATTCTCGTTCCCAAAGCGACTCGACGCAGCTCGAGTTCCTGAAGGGGAACGTCTCTAGGTTACGTATGTAACCATGGTTCCCCGAGGGAACGAGACGCTGCGTCTCTTTGCCATACTCCCTGCATCCCTGCAGGCGCTACTTCATCGAAGCTGGTTTGCGCCCGGCCGGATGTGCTTTTATGCTTTCTGGTGCTTACGTCACCCTGCTCGTGACGTCTCGCTGCTCCATTGGACTGATTTGACACGTGCTTCAGAACGCGGTCACGCAAGGGCGTTCCCAAAGCGACTCGACGCAGCGTCTCGTTCCCTCGGGGAACCACGGTTACATACGTAACCTAGAGACGTTTTCTATATGAGGGTCAAAGACGAAAAAGGGTTTCAGCATAAAAACAATAAGTGTAATACTGCTTTAAATTGTTGTTGTTTTCCCCAAATTTTTTAAAAACGTTTTCTGTTTAATTTAATTGCAATTTTGTTTTTGTTTTCCCGAGAAAAAAATAAATATCATACATTTTTCCCTGATTTACAGAAGACACCCACTAAAATGTCATAAAATGTCAGGCATATTTACAACAAAAATCAATTTATGATTTTGATGCGGACATCTTAACATCTTTGACCCATGAATATATATTTAAAATGTATTTTATTCCTGTGATTTCAAAGCTGAATTTTTAGCATCCTTACTCCAGTCATGATCCTTCAGAAATCATTCTAATATTCTGATTTGCTGCTCAAAAAACATTATTATTATTATCATTATTATTATTATGTTGAAAACAGCGGAGTAGAATTGTTTTAGGTTTCTCTGATGAACAGCATTTATCTGAAATATAATTATCATCACTTTTGATCAATTTGAAGCATCCTTGCTAAATAAAATTATACTAATATTAATTTCTATAATTTCTTCCTATTCTATAATTTCTTTATATTCATCAAAGAATCCTGAAAAAATTTACTCAGCTATTTTAAATACTGATAATAATAATAATAATAATAATAATAATGTTTCTTGAGCAGCAAATCAGCATATTAGAATGATTTCTGAAGGATCATGTGACACTGAAGACTGGAGTAATGATGCTGAAAATCTAGATTTGATCACAGGAATAAATTACATTTTTAAAATATATTCAAATAGAAAGCAATTATTTTAAACAGTACAAATATTTCACAATATTACTGCTTTTGCTGTATTTTGGATGAAAAAAATGCAGACTTGGTGAGCAGAAGAGAATTCTTTAAAAAACATAAAAAATGGTACTGTTCAAAAACTTTTGACTGGTACTGTATGTAATGAAAGTATTTTGGATCAAATAAATGCAGGCTTGGTGGGCAGAAGAGAATTCTTTAAAAAACATAAAAAATCGTACTGTTCAAAAACTTTTGACTGGTACTGTATGTAATGAAAAATAATGGTGAATTGTATATTATATAATGTTAATGTTATACAAAAAACATTATTGAATATTTATTATATATTACACTTATCACTCATTTGAAATATTTTTTATTTATTTATTTATTGTTATTAATAATACTATTACTACTACTACTAATAATAATAATTAAATAAACACATATGATACAATATACTGTAATAACTGATGTCTAAATGAGTTTAGTCTATGTGACGCTTGTCTCTTGAGATTTAAAAAAAAAAAAAAAAAAAAAAAAAAAACAATCTACTGACCCAATAAAAAAGCAGTTTAATATGCTCCTCCTGGGATTGGGAATGTTGGAATGGATTCAGTTTTATTCACAGTAAGAGGCTAATGAGCCCCGTCTGTGTTGTTATCTTAAATTTGTCAGGTAGTGTGATGGCTCCTATTCTGGCATGCAGTGAAAATCAGTCAGCCAGAGAGATTTCAGAAACACACACACAACCCGGCTCAGTGGACTGTACACTGGAGGCTATGTAACCAGCGGTCTGGGGTCTGTTATCAAAAATTCTGCCAAAAATATCTAAATTATAGGAGTGTGAACTATAAGTACTGTTACAAGTGAAACTGACTGGAGCAAAGTCTTGCCTACATTTTGGTACAAGACACAGTCAGCTCGTTTGTAAACGTACCATCCAGAGTCATGAAGCGGTTGGAGTGGCTGTGAGTGAGGGCCAGCCGTCGGGCATGAGGCCTACTTTTTATAAGCTACAAGATGAGAGTAAACAATATAATATTCCAGACTACTGTAAGTAAACCACAAGGCCTCAGAAGTGCTTTGGGGCTGAGATGTCAGATAACTAAAAGACTGTCTGCCAGATCTGACAGTTGAAATACACAAACAATAATGGAACATGTGAGAGCATCTGCTTCAAGAGTTTAAGTCTCAGGTTTTGCTTAAGTTTGACTGCTTTCCCACCTGAAAAGATCATCATATAAAGCCGATTTAATGTTTATAATCAGCTTCACCAGTTAGGTTTTGCTAGTGAATAGCATATTTGTGCTGCTCTATTTGGTAGACAAGCAGCATAAACCATCCTAGACTAGCATGGAAATTTCTCCTTAGCTGGTCTTCCTCCCAGCTGGTTTAGTGCCCAGGCTAAGAGACGACCAGCTTACCAGGGTGTGTTTCAACCTGTGCTTACTGTTTAAAAAAGAAGATCAGATGAAAAAAATAAATAAATTGGATCAGGGAATGATTTTGAAGACAGCTAAATTAAGAATGTTCTTCTGCTTCTCATTGGAAAACTATGAAAATTGGACCATTTTTGACATCCCTATAAAAACACTGCTCTATGCCCAGGGAACTTTGGAAGTGCTAGCTAATCTACTTGCTACTGCATTATTTATCAAATGGGCCTTTCTTTGGCATCCGTGCCAGCGTTATGTTTGGCTGGAACAGCAGAGGCAACTCTCCCAGGCCAGAATGGCAGCCAAGGTCAATCCTCTTCTTACGTTAAGAGCTTTTCCAGCTGTGCCACGGAAGAACAAGAGACTTAGCGGGAGTAGATGCAACTGAGAAAGGCATACAGGGGGATCCTGAGTATGACTTCCTTTGATTATTCAATTGCTTTAGCTTTGCACCTGAATTTCCCTTCAAGCCAAAGAGTATTTCTGTCCATCACAGTGTCATATCCCAACTATGAGATCTGCCAGCAACAGGCAGGAGGCTTTCTATATAAAAAGATACAACTTCTCTGAGAATGTAATATAAGGGTATACATCTTGTATGGGGTAAATTCTCAATGATTCTTCTTTTTTTCTTTTTTTTTGTCAAGGTCCCTGGAAGGATTGTCTGGAGGCTTTGGAGGACGGTCACACTAACTGTGGCATGCACCTGGTCAAGCCGGAGAATACCAACAAGCTGATGCAGGTGTGGTGCGATCAAAGACAGGATCCTGGTGGCTGGACGGTCATCCAGAGAAGAATGGATGGCTCCGTCAACTTCTTCAGAAACTGGGAGACATATAAGGTGAGCCAATTCTGGATGATAAATTATTAAGTTTATGACGTTTTGGTCGATAAATGTAAAAATAGGGGAAATGAGCAGTACAATTTAACATACAGAGAGGTGATATATGCCTTCCTTTACCAATGGTGGTAAATTCAACAAACAAGTAAATTTATGTTTCTGTGGTAACAACTTGTTTACGTTTTACATTTTACGTCTATAACTCTACACATAAACTAAACCGTATGGCAGTTAATGTACAGAGCCATGCACTTAAAGAGGTTTAATGAGGAACATATGCCAAGCAGAAACTACCACACTGTGCTGAAATGCCTCAATGCAAATAAAAACTTACTCAATTATTCTCTGAACATTAATATGTCGGCATTATGTATGACATATACAGTATGTAATATACAGATAAATCAATAATGTGTTCAGAGTTCTTATTCAAAGTGTACAACAGAATCACTGTAAGTTCAGGTAATTTGAAAAAAAAAAAACTTAATTTGAACCCTTGCCAAGTAAAAAACAAACATGTCTTCAAAGCCCTGCAGATACAGTATTAAACACAATGAAAGCCGGAATTACAAGTGCTTCACTGGCTCAAAAAGATGCCTATCAATGCAAAGAATGTGAAACAAGAAAGGAAAAAATAAAAACAAGAGAGAGAGAGAAGAACAAACCCTACAGCAAATGTCATTTTTCAGCCTCAAGGACATGACAAAATAACATAGAGTAAGTAATGTACTCTAAAATAAATATTTTACTTGGTCTATCAAATACTCAATGGCAGGCGCTCCTCTGTTTTATTACAGCAAGGCTTTGGAAACATCGATGGAGAGTATTGGCTGGGTCTGGAGAACATATACTGGATAACCAGCCAAGGGAACTACAAGCTGCTGGTCACCTTAGAGGACTGGTCTGGACGCAAGACATTTGCAGAGTATGCAAGTTTCCGCCTTGAACCTGAAAGCGACTTCTATAGGCTCAAGGTGGGCCGCTACCATGGCAATGCCGGTGACTCCCTAACTTGGCACAACGGGAAGCAGTTCACCACTCTGGACAGAGATCATGATGTATACACAGGTATCAGTAAAATTTAGCGATAAGATTTTATAATTTATTTATTGACCTTACCAAAAAACATGTTTTTTTTTTCTCAGGCAACTGTGCCCACTATCAAAAGGGAGGCTGGTGGTATAATGCCTGTGCCCACTCAAATTTGAATGGCGTGTGGTACAGAGGAGGTCACTACCGCAGCCGCTATCAGGACGGGGTGTACTGGGCTGAATTCAGAGGAGGCGCCTACTCTCTCAAGAAGGTTGTGATGATGATACGACCCAACCCCAACACCTTCCACTGAGCAGCACATAAACACAGGGAATGAACCGATAACTGCTCCCCAACAGTCAACGTTCACCCTATAAAGTGCAATTCATTTAGATTGTGGTTTGGCTTCTTATGTAACAATTAAATAATATATGTGGCAAAAGGACAAACAGTGTCTTGGTTGATGTACTTTAGAAGGAACACCAAATTGTCATGGACTACAAAAGAAAGCTATTTACAACACAGAAAATGAAGTGTGATAAATTGTCCAGTTTCCCTTACAATAATTGTCACTAGGAAGTCATGAACATGATGTTCTTTTTCACTCTTGTTCAATCAAATCAAGTGAAACCTGTACATCTTTATATATACAGTGCAATTGTGAATCTGTCGTCTGTTGTTTAGAATTATTTTGTTCAATAGGCCATAAAATATTTGAAAATAATCTGATCAGTACTCATTCATTGTTACTAACTAGCTAAGACACAGGACATCCAATCCAGTGATAAATAGCGTATGCTTTTCTAGTTTATTCAAAGCTATGAGAATATATATTTCCTGATGAGATGAATGACTCAGAATTTACTTCAGGAATATCATGTTTAAAATTCATATAATGCCGTAGTTAATGCATAATTAAACATAAAAACACATCTTAAAACAGTCATCAATTGCTCCATTTAAACTGTATTTACTGTGTAAATTAGCTGTTGGTGTCAAATGAAGATCAAACATGTTTATGTACATATACACGTAATATTGTTGAAAATAATGTGTCATTTGTAATATACTGTAAGTGTAACTGATTTCCCCAAGTACTGTCAAACTGTTGCAATAAAGGATGTACAGCTACAGGCTTTGTAGCCAGGTGGATGCTGCACACTGGTGGTGGTTGAGGAGATTCCCCCCTTCTATGTAAAGCGCTTTGAGTGCCCAGAAAAGCACTATATAAATGTAAGGAATTATTATTATTATTATCTGTCTGTGAATGGATTGAACATCGGTCTACTACAGCTGTAGTTGTTCTCCTGAGAAGTTTATGAGCAAAATAAAAAGCACAAGCAATTCATTCAAAAATGAAACATACAACAAATTTGCTCTTTGACTAGGTAAATGTTATACAAATATAAATATAACAAGCTACACTGAGTATCTGTGGCTTGCTGCTGAATTACACTCATTTTAATTTGTCCCGTCTATGGTTGGAAATCTAAATCTAGGCAATTGTACACGAGGAATCAAAAATTATAAAAAAAATAATAATAAATGACTTTGCTTTTATTAGTTATTTTATCTCCAGGTCATTAGATCTGTGTGACATGATCACATTTATTTTAACGATTTAAGATCACATTTGCAAAAATTTTGGAAAAATTTGACGGCAAAAAGGTCCATTGTCTGTTGTCAGTTGTTTAGACCAGTGTTTCCCAACCGGGGTGCCGTGTAAAAAAAATCATTTTTTTATATTTTTAAATTGCTAAAATGTTCAAAAAAGCATCTATATAATATCCATTTCTAATGTCGCCAATAATTAGAGATGCACCGAAATTTCGGCTGCCGAAAATGATTTAAGGTTTCACTTTCACGCGGTGTGACGCTCTGCGTATTATCCCGCTCTATGTGTGTGCGCTCCGCTCAGTCGCTCCACTCGTATACCGTTCAGGCGTATCGGAACAGCAAAGTCCACTCGAAAAATGACGCAGCCGCTATCAGGACGGGGTGTACTGGGCTGAATTCAGAGGAGGCGCCTACTCTCTCAAGAAGGTTGTGATGATGATACGACCCAACCCCAACACCTTCCACTGAGCAGCACATAAACACAGGGAATGAACCGATAACTGCTCCCCAACAGTCAACGTTCACCCTATAAAGTGCAATTCATTTAGATTGTGGTTTGGCTTCTTATGTAACAATTAAATAATATATGTGGCAAAAGGACAAACAGTGTCTTGGTTGATGTACTTTAGAAGGAACACCAAATTGTCATGGACTACAAAAGAAAGCTATTTACAACACAGAAAATGAAGTGTGATAAATTGTCCAGTTTCCCTTACAATAATTGTCACTAGGAAGTCATGAACATGATGTTCTTTTTCACTCTTGTTCAATCAAATCAAGTGAAACCTGTACATCTTTATATATACAGTGCAATTGTGAATCTGTCGTCTGTTGTTTAGAATTATTTTGTTCAATAGGCCATAAAATATTCGAAAATAATCTGATCAGTACTCATTCATTGTTACTAACTAGCTAAGACACAGGACATCCAATCCAGTGATAAATAGCGTATGCTTTTCTAGTTTATTCAAAGCTATGAGAATATATATTTCCTGATGAGATGAATGACTCAGAATTTACTTCAGGAATATCATGTTTAAAATTCATATAATGCCGTAGTTAATGCATAATTAAACATAAAAACACATCTTAAAACAGTCATCAATTGCTCCATTTAAACTGTATTTACTGTGTAAATTAGCTGTTGGTGTCAAATGAAGATCAAACATGTTTATGTACATATACACGTAATATTGTTGAAAATAATGTGTCATTTGTAATATACTGTAAGTGTAACTGATTTCCCCAAGTACTGTCAAACTGTTGCAATAAAGGATGTACAGCTACAGGCTTTGTAGCCAGGTGGATGCTGCACACTGGTGGTGGTTGAGGAGATTCCCCCCTTCTATGTAAAGCGCTTTGAGTGCCCAGAAAAGCACTATATAAATGTAAGGAATTATTATTATTATTATCTGTCTGTGAATGGATTGAACATCGGTCTACTACAGCTGTAGTTGTTCTCCTGAGAAGTTTATGAGCAAAATAAAAAGCACAAGCAATTCATTCAAAAATGAAACATACAACAAATTTGCTCTTTGACTAGGTAAATGTTATACAAATATAAATATAACAAGCTACACTGAGTATCTGTGGCTTGCTGCTGAATTACACTCATTTTAATTTGTCCCGTCTATGGTTGGAAATCTAAATCTAGGCAATTGTACCCGAGGAATCAAAAATTATAAAAAAAATAATAATAAATGACTTTGCTTTTATTAGTTATTTTATCTCCAGGTCATTAGATCTGTGTGACATGATCACATTTATTTTAACGATTTAAGATCACATTTGCAAAAATTTTGGAAAAATTTGACGGCAAAAAGGTCCATTGTCTGTTGTCAGTTGTTTAGACCAGTGTTTCCCAACCGGGGTGCCGTGTAAAAAAAATCATTTTTTTATATTTTTAAATTGCTAAAATGTTCAAAAAAGCATCTATATAATATCCATTTCTAATGTCGCCAATAATTAGAGATGCACCGAAATTTCGGCTGCCGAAAATGATTTAAGGTTTCACTTTCACGCGGTGTGACGCTCTGCGTATTATCCCGCTCTATGTGTGTGCGCTCCGCTCAGTCGCTCCACTCGTATACCGTTCAGGCGTATCGGAACAGCAAAGTCCACTCGAAAAATGAGCCGACAGGAAACATCGATGTAGTACAGTATTGTTTCTGTCTGCAATAGCCCTACTGTGTTGTAACATGGTGTGGTAAATGGGTAACTCTGGTAACGCTGCCCTCTCATTCATTGATCTGCTAACCGCTATGTTATGCTCGCGAGTTCTGATAATAATAGCTTTCTAGGACTAAACATTATTTGGATAATTGGTAAAACATTTTTTAAATATCTTAACCCTAATGTTAGACCTACCTGAAAAACTAAAAAGCTATTTATTTAATTCGAAGGCCTGTCGTTATTTTTTATTTGTGCTATCATTATTCATTTCTTTATTTGTTCTTATTTTATTACTGACTGTTTACTTGTCATTTTTTATTCAATTCAATTCAATGTTTGAAATCAAGCTATCTCCTGCTACTGCACCAAAATGACCCCATTGTAAAGTTTAAAAAAACACTGAGCACAAATCTGTGAGATAGCTAGTTATAATGGTAATTAAATAATGTTTACATATGTATAAAAGCCTACTTTCTAGCCTAGAAATTAGCCTACTGATTGCCACCATTGATGGACAAAATATTAAAATATCTGTATGACATTATATTCTGCAGTTCTTCCCTGTTGTACCGAATATTCCAAAGGGTGCCGCGACTAAAAAAAGGTTGGGAAACACTGGTTTAGACCAAGCACAGCTCGTTACAGAAGTCACTTTAAAACCAGTCATTTTCAAATAATTGAAATGACTGGATTATTTGTAGAACAATGGCAAATTTGATCACAGCTTTAAAATAAAAAGCTGTACAGATATTTGGAAAGCAGATTGGTTTAGGCAATTTGTTTTTTTACCTGAAGTAGTTCTCAAACTTCATTAAAGGGATAATTAACCCCAAAATGAAAAGTCTGTCATTACTCACCCTCATGTCGTTCCAAATCTGTAAGATCTTTGGAACACAAATTAAGATATTTTTGATGAAATTAAATAAAATCGTGTTGACTGACACGGAAGAGAAGAAATTGTTTAATAAAGTTATTTTTAGTTTTCTTTGAGCAGAAAAAATATTTTCATGACTTTATAAAATTACGACTGAACCACTGATGTCACATGGACTATTTTAACGATGTCCTTACTGCCTTTCTGGGCCTTGAATGTGGCAGTTGTGTTGCTGTCTATGCAGGGTCAGAAAGCTCTCAGATTTCATCAAAAATATCTTAATTTATGTTATGAGGATGAACAAAGGTCTTATGGGTTTGGAATGACATGATGGTGAGTAATTAATGACAGAATTTAAATTTTTCGATTAACTATCCCTTTAAGGCTAATAGTTTTTAAACTCTACATTTCTGTTGTTAGTGAAGCTGGTAAGTTATGGCTTTAATACTTTAGAAACAGTACCATGATACATTTTTCAAACAATAAGTTGTGATTATTCAACACGTGATGCTGTGCAATTTTCCCATAAACTTCTATTCCAAGTGTAAAACAGGATGCGTCTTTTCAGGATGCATCAGTTATTTTAGTACAAACCAATTGTATACATTTTTTTTGTAGTAAAATCGATAATGCAAGTTCTACTAAATACATCAAAAAGAATTAAATGATTGTTTGACAAAACCCCAAACCATTTCATTTCCTTTTTCCTTTGTCCCAGTGGGAAATGGAAAGGGCCACTGGAGAAGCACAGTGGAAACTGACAGATTTGAAGTGACAGCCTGCACAACCTCAGCCATGTCAGACAGTCTTTCCGTCCCTGCGGTTTCAACTGCCTGCTGCTCAGAAATGGGAATAAGTTACACTGCAACTAAACCACAAGCTACCGGCACCAGGTACAGCGGTTTCTGCTGAGTGATGTCTGAGAAAGCCCTCTGTTGAGTGGAACGCAGTTTACTGACACGCTGGTGGAAGCAGACTCTCAATCTGGATTATGTAAAGGAAATTCGGTTTATGAGAAAGATGTGTGCGGCTGAGAGAAGCGAGACGGCATGCGTCAGCTCTCTCCGCATGTTTATCTTCTTAGAAATGGCAGTGACTGTCTGTTTGTGCATTTCAGACCTCTAGAAAAGAAGCAGCCCACAAGTAACAGACCAAGAGACAATTTGAGATACAGCCGCCTGAAGTTATTCCTGACTGGCCTTTTAGTTATTCACATACCACAATGACACAAGAGCACCTGGAAAACTCTGTGACCATGAGCTTGGGACGCAAACATGTGGCAATGACATACTGAATGGTCTGTTATGCGCTTTAAAATCAAACTTTCACATCTTAAAAAGAGTATCTCATAAAAAAACAAGATAGCCAAACATCCAAAAAGCCTCCTGAAGGCAAAGCCTCCAGATCCCTTCCTGATCAAGTCTGGCTCTCGGTTAACAGCTGGATTAGTAATACGGACCTTGCTTCTGATGACTAAGATGGAAGAGCGTAATTGGGTGAAGGATCTGGATCCTGTTCCCCACGAGAGCGACAATCCTGAGGGAGGCATCCATTTCAAGTGCTGTCAGTGCCTTTAGAGGAGACTGATGTGTGTGTAACTAATCGCTCACTGGCCTTTTGCAACATCCAATGAGAGTCTCTGACAGACATTTATTCATAAGAGAAAAAGGGGCTACCAATTTGGAAATAAGTGCTTCAATATGATTTCATTGTATTTTCCATCTCTACATTCCGTTTAAAGCCACTGAAGTGGCTAGAAAGTCATAGAGCTTTTCGGTTTATGCATAGCAGAAATCCTAAAAAACCCTGAAATGATTTGATGAAGGTAATTATTTTCCCTGTGTTGACACCTAAAACAGGATATGGCACATTTCTCAATCATTGCTGAACCACGGCAATATACTGAAACACCCTCTGCTGGTCACCATAGAAAGTGCAATTGAGACAAGGCCAAAAAAATATAATGAGGTGTTCACAGCCAACTTAAAATGAACCTTATCAAAAAAAAAAAAAAGTAAAAGCTATTATACTGAAGTAATTGAATGAGTCAATATCACAAGCCTGGCTAAGTCCAGTGGGCCATGACCCATTCCTTTCCCTGACCCAAATTATTCTTCTGTTCAAATGAAGCAACTTCAGCTTTATTTACAGCCTTATTAATAGCAACCCCGCAATAAAAAACTATTTATAAAGCCAGTAAATCTCTCAAGACATTTCTGGCTGGATGTTGTCATGATATAAGGGGATGGAGTCTACAAAATACCATTAACCCAAGTACAAATGTGATCTTTTAATAACACTTACCTAGGTAGGGGATGCAGGGGGCCATTTTGAGGGACCTGATGTACTCTCTCATGCGGTTGTAATTCTCTTCTTTTGACGTCAGGAAGTCAAGTTTCTCAAAGGTGGCCTTGTCCTTTCGACTGATCAACTGTTCAGAACAGAAAGCACATACGGAATGAACAGGTCATTTATTCAGAAAATTAGGAACAGCTAATGGATGTCTAAATCTAATACATCTAAATCAAAGGTATTCAAAGTGCATACTTAGGAACAAGTAAAAAATATATAGGATAGGAACAAGAAAAAAATATATACAAATGTAAAATATCAAATTAACATATACAATAGAATACAAGCAGACAAAATTACTATTTTCAATTCAATTAAAAACAAAAATATGAATACATCCAATTTAAATGTTATTTTAAAATAACTGCAAAATGATCATTACCATCACCAAATATTTTCATCTCAGTTACCTCTGTTAATTCATTCAAATATGATGAAAAACCCCCACAAAATATTAATATATAAAAACGCTATTCAAAGACAACTACATTAGGAAAACTGTTCTAGTTATGTCTTTGAATACATTTTAAACTCTATATAATAATATTCTTGTTTTAACTTTGTGAACTTTTCATAATGGAATAATAATAGAACATATTTTTCATCTCAGCTCTGCCTCTGTTAATTCATTATACCGTATACTCAGTATAACGAATTCAGTAGTATACTGCCTCTGTAAAATAAACAGAGTTACTCCCAACTGGCTACTAACTTTAGAATGGGGGACTTGTGGAGGCGCCGTTTTGTAAATTTTGTCAGAGGGGAGCCCCACTAAGACTTCTGATCTAAATAAAGCTGTCTGCAAATATGTTAAATATGAAAAACAAGACACAACCCATTGGGAGACTAATTAAATTGTATTAAGGGATAACTTCCCAGAACTCAGCACCCAAACTCCAGGCCCTGTGTATATTTCTCATTTATAGAAAGCGCATTACCACAATAAACAGGCTCAGTGTCTAGAATGCCTTTATGAGTGGCATAATTTCACCCAATGCTTCTTTACAGCACATGTGCTATTGAATATGTGGGGATGACCATGTGCAAAACCCCTGTTATAGGATTTACAAAAAGCTCATTAACTGAAGAATTCCATCACACATGGCTTTATCACATCAAATGCTGAAGTGAATTTCCACAAAGTACTTCAACATGCTCTTCTTATGTTAGACAGATACACATATTGTAGTTCACTCTTTTGTAGGTTTGGTGAGAGATTTTGTCCAACAATCCAAGTAACAGTCCGTGAAACCACATTGTTGGCAGATGACCTTCCACCAGTCTCCAGAGATGTAATCACACAGTACTGTTTTTCCATTATTAATGTTCATATCTTGTTTAACTCTGTGGAAAATGCCCTCTGTGTTATAGGTTGCATAGGTTTTTTTGAGTGAACCATTCCTTTACAAAGCAAGGCAAAGCAAAGCAAAACAAAAAAACAAAGCAAAGCAAAACAAAACAAAGCAAAGCAAAAAAAAAACAAAAAGCAAAGCAAAGCAAAACAAAAACATACAAACAAAAAAAACAATAAGCAAAGCAAAAAACAAAACAACAAAAATAGGGTGAAGTAATGATGACAGTTTTCATTTCTGGGTGAAATATTTCCTTTAAAAAACAAAACAACAACAACAAATAACTAAATAAAATAAAATACATAACAGTGGGTAAATTAGGATCAGCTTATTTATCATTCTCAGGTGTGAAATATCTAAATCAGAGGTTTTCAAAGTGTGACGATAGAAACAAAAAAGGTGGTACATTCAAAAGTAAAAACAAAAATAGTAATATATCTATTCCTTTTAAATAACAGAAATACTCCTTTTAAATAACAAAATAAGCAAAACTAATAACTAAAACATATCTATGTAAGGGAGTTGGCATTTGAAAACTGAATGAAGTGAAAGAAACTGAATGCCACATTCAAATGGCATGCATCTGCAAGAAACTGAAAGACTGTAATAATTAGATTATATTAGTCATTTACCAGCCAAGTTACCCCAATGAGCCTGTTTTTAGATACATTTACACTCAGACAATAGTTAGGGAGTGGAGAGCTGACTTGACAGGAAGCTAACCCTCATTCATCATTTAGATGTTGGCCTAAAATTAACCTGAAGAATTGAATGAACCACAACTTGGATTTTTCTCCTTTGGACTTGCAACAGAGGAACAGAAAAATGATTTTCCACCTTTTACTCGACATAAAAAGTGGTAAGAACTGCAGCTGATTTTAAACGGTGCTGAAATAATCTATGGCAGGAAAGTTAGATCGCGACACCATCAATCAGGGAGCCTGGTGTGGAAATGATAATATTATGACAAAGATTTGAAGTACTACTAAGGGAGACTGCTTATGATATTTTAAGGAAAAACTAATTACAAAACAATTACAAATGATGAACAGGGTAAACTGTAACTCCACCGACATGTTTCAGTGAATGTGATTTCCATGTGTGTGTGCGTACCATCTCGGCAACAAGACTAGTCATTTTCTGCCTGATTTAGAGCAACCAAATGCCAAAACAAAAGCCTTTTCTGATCTCCTTTATCAAGCCTCCATCACCCGCCACCACGAACACAGCAGCAGCCGGCCTCTTTCCTCGAGTGCAGGGCTTGAGCGGCTGCCACAGTGGCATTTATCATTCCCATAGACACATACACAGTGCTAAACTATCCCTCTGAGGGCGATAAAAGTGAGGGGATTCCTTCAACCACTAACATCTTTATTTTATTTTGCAGTAACACATGGCTGACTTTGATTACATCACAGTTCATGGAGGTCAGCCCTGTGCTCTGTAGCAGCTCCAGATAGCAGTGAAAGCCTCCATACATCAGCAGCTGCAACTGCAACTTTCCACTTAGACTGAATTTGATGGGGATGAGCTTCTTAACCATAGGTGCAATGTTAAGAGCTGGATTTGTAATTTGTCTTTTGTGTGTAACTTAGGACGGTAACAAGGGCAGAATAGAGGATCAGCTAATAGTAAATGGAAGTAGGAGAATGAACCATGCAATAGAAAAGGAGCACTATGTACTCTGTTGCAATTCCTTATAAAATGACTGGCCAACTGGTTTTATTTATTTGCCAAACTTCTTTTTGTGAACAAGCCCTCTAGCTCTTTTAATACTTCCTTTCTCCATTTTCCTTCTAAAGCTTGTTTTGACTTCATACTCCCACAATGATTTTATTATGCATTACTTATGAATTAGAAATCAGAAATACCAAAAGAAAGTGAATAAATGACAAATTAATTTAATATTTTTTTTTAAATAATATCAAATAAAATCAAAATCAAATCAAATAAGGATTCCAAATCTTCCTAAATACAATACAATAATTTGTGGTGTCAAGGCTATACTCTGATACTATATCCAAATAATTCAATAAATATATACAAAAATAAATAAATGTTCAGAATTGATTATCATAATATGCAAGCCATATTTCTCATTAACCTTTTGGCTTAAATTTACATACACGTTATTGCGTGTACGTTTGTGTTTCTATATAGTGTTTGTGTTATTATAATTGTTTTATTGACTACTAATGTTATCTAAAATGTGGAAAGTCCAAACTGTTAACTAGAAACACATTTTAGAAAATAAAATGAATATACAATACGATATGAAAATAAAATATGCATTGTATTATCAGAATAAAAAATTGAGTAAAAAAAAAAATCCTATATGTTCCACAAAATCCTATATGATCATGTTCTCCACAATGATTTGAAATGATCCAAAGTGCATCTTGAGTTTCAAAAGAAGAACATTTGACAGAATCATATCAATGACACTAAATTATTTGATTAGTGAGCAACAAATTGCAGAATTGTATTTTTTTTTACATTTAATGCCACAACTTTAACTTTCCTTTCTTTATTTATTAATGATTAGTATTTAATCCTTTGATTATTGTAGCTTTAAAAAGTCATTTTTTAAAGTGATCTCAGACTTACAGACCCCACTGCATCCATGTATAAAATAGAACAAACCAATAAACCTAAAATTGCTGAATATAACGATAAAGGCATATAAAATCTATATCCTTGTATATAATCTGCTCCAAAATGTGTACCAGTGAGCACCATATTCCTCCTAATTCATTGTATGCCCACTGGGAAATCAGCAGTTAATCTTCAAATAAGTGGAAACAAGGCCTCGAAGTCAAGCGGTTCAGAAATGGGCTGGAACAAATGACAAAGAATTACTCAATCCAGTCTGTGCCATGAGCAGTGAAACAGAAACCATTTGCACAGAAAGACCGAAAACAGTCATTATAGTCAGGCAAAACTGTCAGCAAATACACGCAAGTGCCTTTTCATTATGAACAGGACAACAAATGAAATGCGCTCCAATCTATAATTAAAACCGGACCACAGTTCAGTGTGCACATTTTCTCCAATTCAAGCTTCAGGGTTCTAGGACATATGGAAAAGCAACCTCTTAAAACAGGACTGCAATGAATCAGAAATGATCCCTGTAACTGATGCATGCGCACAGTGTCTGGCCATGTGACATTTCAATCTTTCTAGTTAGACCTGAAGCATTTTGGAATGCAAAGAACACTGAATAAAGTCTGTGGCTTTTTAAAGATGACTGGCATTTTGTCAGTTTGTCAACTGTATGTCAGCTTCTGTGTCTAGCATAAACCAAAAAACAATAATAATCATCTAAAATATATTCATAAATATTGGCATATTATTTGTAGGTCTAAATTGGTTGTTGTGATATACACAGAATCAACGAATTACACTAACAAATTGAATAAACTTTGTTGTTAAATGTAAATTTAACTAAGTACATCATTTAATGATGCATAATATTCTATTTAATAATGTCATTGTCAAACTTCCCTTGTGGCAAAGCTAAACGTATGGCAAGAGAGCTGTGCTTGTGGTATCAGACAAACGGTCCCGCCGCAATTACTTATAAACAACATGCTCCCTCTTTTTCCATATTTTCTCAATTTGCAGAAGTGCTGTGGCTCAATGTGGAATGTCAACTCTGGAAGCCGCTTGCATCGCAAATCATTAAGGCCCCCAGTGAGCCTAAACTCACTACCACTGACATCTCTCAACAAAATAAGTACTGTGAATACAAAAAACTGCCTGATTTGACTTTTAAAGAGTCATTTACTACCTTAAAAACTCCTGGATTCAGCTTTTTGGGACCTTTATATGTTTACACCTAGGGCTGGGCGATATAGCTAAAAAAAAAATTTACACTCTAAAAAATGATGGGTTAAATACCCAGCTTATTCAGTTGTGCTCATTGAGGACTGGTTGTAAGTGTTGTCTGTACAGCATATATAGTTTAGTCCTTCTCCTTTTTCCTCAAGAAAAGAGGCCAAGAGGTTTTGGACCTCAAACTGGGGTGATGCAAATACTTATAAATAGATTTAAAGCTTTGGCAACGTTAAAAAAGGTCTCAGAAACAGCCCTTTCAAAATTTTCCAAGCCACTTAAATGTTCAGAACGGGATCCAATGGGCTCATTCTTTCACTGTCCCCATGCATTCAGACGGCCTTCTCATCTACATCTCTGCAAATAAGATCAATGGAAATCCAAGAGCACTGGGGCTCTCTGGAGAAATAAACACAAACACTGCATTGTCAGCTAAATTATAAAGCAGCAGAACAGCTAGCATTTGGTGGTTATGCACAATAAATCCCCTGTAAGGGAACCGAATATTAAATGAGAAGTTTTTTCCTTGTGTCTTCCTAAATAAAATATGGAAACTTCTTCTGCTGTAGAGGCTATGATGCCCTGATACTATATTACAAATTAAAAATTTAGAATTTATGATCATAATTAGGGATGATGTCATAACTAAACAGTAAATACCCATGCAAATCATATTTATAATGATCTTAAAAACTTATTTTTATGACTTAATGCATTGCTATTTATTACATAGATATTATTTTATATACATATGGCTTATGTTATTTTAATTGGAATACATATGGACAAATATATGAAACAAAAAATGAACAGTCCTAACTGTTGACTAAATAGAATGTCAAAAATAAAAATGTCATAAATAGATCATGAACAAAATCAAATAAAACTGCTTACCGCCCAGGTCTTGCTCAATCTGAAGATAGGTGCGCTTTGAAGAGCAGAGACCACTGAAACCAGAGAGTGCAGGTTATTCAGCTCCAGGAGTTTCTGTAAAGACACAAGACACACAATCTTAATAAACATAAATTAGTTGCATGCCTCATGTAAGACACCAATGTAGGCCTTTACTTGTTTGTTCCACTGTGTTTTCTGGTCTGGTCATGTCATGCTGTTGTCATTCTTTTCTTTTCCACTACACTGACCTCTGTGAACTACTATGCGTCAACAACCTTTATGGAAAGAAGGAGAAAAAGCAATGCTGCTTTGTTTTTTTAGTCATTGGCTGATCTGCTTTATCCATCAGCATAACCGTTATCGTAGCCCACTCAGGCTTACTGGGGCATGGCTGCCGGTAGCAGGGTACACAGCTCTTTCAGGTTTGGCAGGTAGTGCAGGGTGAGTGTTCGACCATAAGGAGTCGTTCAGCAGGATTTTCTGTGTCATGGTACATTGAGTTTCAGGAGAGCATGTAGACTGATTGAATTCACAGCAGCCTTTGGCTCTGTTTGTGTGTGTGTGTGTGAGAGAGAGACTGTTGGCACAAAGGACAAGAAAAGCATCTAAATAACTGCATGATTATTTGGAGAATTTTTGAAGTATCATTTCAAAAGAAATATTTAATCTTTAAATGTATAAAATTAAAGCTAAAATAATTTTTTTTAAAAATCACATGCAATAGGTCATACAGAAGAAGAAGTGGCTAAAAATGACTACTCATTTTTATTAGAGTTTCCGAACATAACCTTAATTTTGAACATATAAGGTGTCATTTTGATTTAGAAAATCAAAACATAAAACTCAGAAGCAATAAATTCCATGTTACTGTCACTTTACAGATTTAGAAGTTAGCGATTTACTTTGAACAACTGAAGTGGACTGGAAATATAAAATCACAATTTTTAAAATCCTAATTTTAAAGTGGATTCACAATATTTACTCTCAATAAAATGTACCTGTACTAAATGACATCTTAAAAGCAATTATAAGACAGATGGAAAGTCAAATAAAATGCATGAGATGATTCAAGAGAATAAAGTTATGTTGAAATGAGAAAATATGATTATAGTGTTTAGTTTGAGAGTAATAATGAGGACATTTTTGACACTATAAGGGCTTTTTATATTCTGCATGTGTTGTTTACTATCGTCATTTGAAGATAATTCAGAAATGTAATGGATTCCATTTTCTTGTGATTTAAATGTTTAATCACAAATGGAGGCAGTTTAATCACACCTGCACACCTGCACACCTGTACATACAATTTATTCTTTTTTTTTTGTGGTTTATATTTATGCATGTGTATTTTATTCACATCTCACTTTTATTATCTGTGTGTTGTTGTTGTCTCATTGTACTGGAAGCTTGTGACACTATAACAAATTCCTTGTATGTGCAAACATACTTGGCAATAAAGCTCTTTCTGATTCTGATTCTGATTTCTGCATTTTCTTGTGATTTAAATGTTTAATCACAAATGGAGGCAGTTTAATCACACCTGCACACCTGCACACCTGTACATACAATTTATTCTTTTTTTTTTGTGGTTTATATTTATGCATGTGTATTTTATTCACATCTCACTTTTATTATCTGTGTGTTGTTGTTGTCTCATTGTACTGGAAGCTTGTGACACTATAACAAATTCCTTGTATGTGCAAACATACTTGGCAATAAAGCTCTTTCTGATTCTGATTCTGATTTCTGAAAACTGATATATTGCAGGCTGTTTAAACTGAGTCTGAGATGGATCTCAGTCAGATGAAGCCATTTGTATGATGTCCTCATCCTCATTTTATGCCATAAATACTCACCACTCCTGTGCAATGTCTCTACCCATTCTCACTGACTTAAAACAGAAGGCTTTAATCCATCAAGACTTGTATAACGTCATTAAAATCGCCCATTGTTAAAGGAAAATTCTTGAAAGTGCCCATGCTTAGTTATACTAATGCCAGAGCCAAGGACAATTACTAGGATACCAAACGCAATTCATATGTGAATAAAAATAATAAGAAATGACTGAACTTGAACTTGGAATTTATAGGGTCAGTTATATTTCTGCTGCCATGGCAACACAGACAAAGAAAAAATAACTAACGGTAAATAAAGGAACCAAGCTGCACTGGCTGAAGGAACAGTGAAAGCCAAAGAATGTCTCACCTTGGCAATTTTGATGAAGTGGCTCAATATTTCTGCTCGGATTTTCAATGTTTGAGCCGTCAATATCTCCCTCACTGCCCAGAAACTGACCTAAGAGAAGAAAATATAGTAAGTGAATTAAATTAGTTCCACGATGTATGGTTATCTCTGCAGAATAAGAGTTTAGATTTAAAGTTAGGATTTAAAAAAGAAATTAAAAATACATGGACGCATATAATTTATGGCTATATGTTATGTAATTACTGTGATGACAAAAAAACACCAACCGTTCTCAGCAACAATGACTCAAAAGGTGCAGCACACACTAGATCTCAAAATAAAGCTTTAATACACTCCTAAAAATGAACATAAACAGATTAATGAAAAAATACCGGAAATCATCGATTTATGAGAAAAACTGTATTTGAAAAACAGTTTTCAGAAAGAGTGTTTTCTCTTACGTACAGGCTTTAAAAAGTGCCAGAACATCAATCAAATGAATCTAAGCAGCAAAACTGAATCGTTCCTTTTTTCACTCAGGAAATATAAGAAATTGGTTGTTAATGATGACATTAAAAAGACCGAAATGGCAAGTGTAATTGCAGACCTCAAATGACCGCTTACATCAACATTCCAAGACATTTAAGCTCTGCCAAAAAGAAATACCATTTAAATAAAAATCATATTCATTCCTACTGCATACTGACCTTCATAAGCGGATATTTATAGGCGTATTTTCAGAAATGGGGATAAAGAAAGTGTTGTGCATTTACAGTAAAATTGTGTGAATTGATGAATTGGTCAGGTCATTATAATGTGTGTAAGGATGTGTGTGTGGTGTGCAGAAAGAGGATGCAGGGACTCAAGGAACATTGTTCTGACTAGGTGGGTACTTGGATGTTGTTTTCATTTGTCAAAAGTGGTGCTTTGTCTGAAAGTTTACAATCCGCTGTTGTAAAACATCAGTTCTGTATGTGTAAGTACTATTTATTATGTACTTCATTGACCCTTTCAAATGCATGTAATGCCACTTATAAAAAATGTGGCAAAACTGAAGTAGACAAAGAAGAGTGGCTGGCATTAGTCTGGAAAAAAGGGAGAAAACCCCATTTTTGTTGGATGTGTCCAGTGCAGTGTATTCATTCATCTAATGGAGTTAATGCAGCTGTTGGTTAAAATAGCTAAATGGAGCAGCATGATGGACGCCTGTTTGTGCTACAAAAACGGTAATATCCAGTAAAAATACAAATTTCATGTGATCTGAAGCAACATGCATCCTCCATTTGAGCTTGTATAAGTGGACACCTAACGGACTTCTGTTTCACACTAATAGACTCATGTGTTAAACACAGAGCCTAAATGGCAGGCTCTAAAATAGTCTACATAAAATATACTTTATCAGCTATATAGTGAGGTTTCTAGCGGACCATGTGTCAAATTAGCATTAGTGCATTTGCGACTAAAACACAGTGTCAATGTTCCTGTTTCAGTATAATAACATCCATTGACCTCTATTATATGAGTTATTTCTGGTGGTGCTAATGGACCTAGGTCTCGAACCCTGAAAAAAATTACACTCTATACCTGTTATGAAACTGTCTCTTAAACTGCTATAGTATGGAAACAAAACTGAGATCTTACTGAAATTACCAATGCATCAGGAAACTACAAGTAAAATAACCAATATTAATCATCTAAAAAAAACAACAACAACAATATCTTAAAATAAAAATGTCTTTATACCACAATTACACATGTAGCAAGACAGTCTTTAGCTCATGGCACCAGCTGTCAATTTAAGACAAGTTTTAAGTTTAGCAAACAATAAACACTGGAGCAGCATAAAGCTTTTAATAAATGATCTTACCTGTTGGTTACACTGACTAGCACAATATTGTTTACCTGGTTAAATCTCCGTGTGAAGGCCACAACGTTGGGTGAAAGGCTATGCTTCTCCTTCTTGTTCCATCCACAGCTCGCCAGCTCCTAGACAACCAAATAGTCAATTCAACTTTTCAACAGTGTTTTTTTTAGTGTAATACTTAAGTCTAATGCTTGCATTTTATCTACACTACCATTCAAAAGTTTGCTTTTTTATGTTTTTGAAAAAAGTTTCACTAAGATTGCATTTATTTGACCAAAAATACAGTAATAACACTGGAGCAGCATAAAGCTTTTAATAAATGATCTTACCTGTTGGTTACACTGACTAGCACAATATTGTTTACCTGGTTAAATCTCCGTGTGAAGGCCACAACGTTGGGTGAAAGGCTATGCTTCTCCTTCTTGTTCCATCCACAGCTCGCCAGCTCCTAAACAACCAAATAGTCAATTCAACTTTTCAACAGTGTTTTTTTTAGTGTAATACTTAAGTCTAATGCTTGCATTTTATCTACACTACCATTCAAAAGTTTGCTTTTTTATGTTTTTGAAAAAAGTTTCACAAAGATTGCATTTATTTGACCAAAAATACAGTAAAACAGTAATATTGTGAAGTAGTATTATATTTAAAATGACAAATATATTTGAATATACAGTAGTTAACATTTGAAGTGGATCAAAAAAAAGTTCATCAAAGTTGTCCTAAGACAAGAATGCATTTTGGTTTTAGGTTTTAGGACAACTTTGATCCACTTCAAATGTTGACTACTGTATTTTAAAATGTAATTTATTCCTGTGAATTTTCAGCATCATTACTCCAGTCTTCAGCGTCACATGATCAGCAAAGCTGATTTGCTGTGTAGGAAACATGTCTTATTATGATCAACATTGAAAACAGTAGTGCTGCTTAATATTTTTGTATATAATGAATATAAAATAAAAAACAGCATTAATATTTTACTGTCACTTTTGATCAATCTAATGCATTTGCTAAATAATAGTACTAATTTCTTTAACTTTTGAATAGTAGTGTACTCTGATATTAATGAAATCACATTGAATGGCTCTTTATTACACATGCCTTACACCATTACTTCATTCATGAAGTCAAAAAACTGAGCATAAAAAGTAAAATAAAATACCCACAACACTTGAAGCGCCACACTATTTTCCACTTTAGCATTTACTGAGAATTACTACATATTTCACAATACTGTATTTGTTATTGACCTATAGTAGCATAAATATACCATCCTTGTATTGACTTAATTTAGAAATCATTTCTAAATGAACTGTAGGAATATAGGGAGAAAAGTATGCACAGAATAAACACATCTGTTGCTTTCATCTCATCGACAGAACAGCTTTGCATGGGGACTTTATATGGTTCTAAGCCTCCTCAGGTTCACAGAGCTATGAATACTAACACTTTTATAGTATCGTGCAGACTAAAAGCAGATGGAAACATTCGAAGGCATTTCAGTTTCCACATGGACTGAGTGGAGTGGAGTTTCCATGTGAATAAGCAGCTCAGTCTGGGTACAGTACCTTACTAAAATATTTTAGGTTTGTTTGCGAAGTCATCACTTTAAGCCACACAGTTCGTCAGGGACACAGCATAGCTATAATGTAAGAGTACTTGTTTGGTTATACACTACCATTCAAACGTTTGGGGTCAGTAAGGTTTTATTTTTTAAAAGAAAATAATACTTTTATTCAGCAATTTTGATTCTTTTTGATTAAATGCAGCCTTGATGAGCATAAGATACTTCTTTCAGGAATATTAAAAAAATCTTACAGACTCCAAACTTTTGAATAATAGTGTATATTAGCAGTAAATTTCAGTTTAAGGGGGTATACATTTTTATTACAATTTTTTTGCACCCAAAAGAGTCATATTTCAGTTTTTCATTACAATTTTCCACCTTTCTTTCTGACCCTATAAGATTGTGTGTATGTGTGTGTGTGCGCGCTCCAGTTTCTCCTGCAGGCAGATGTTTTAACAACACCATTCATGCAATATACTTTTTAACTGATCCTTCCTTTACTAACCTCATCGAAATGTGACTGAAACGATCAGGGACCTTCTTAAAATCAAACTTCATAATTTAGAAGGATATCCAGAGCAGCATGCACAGCCAAGAGCAGCATAAGGTTTAAGCAATGTACTTAATTTTACTTTTATATAAATATTATTTCTGGTTTTGACTTCCGAAAGTTACAATATGTTTTATAGTCGTCTTTATTTCAAAAGATCAAATATAATTTGATTCCATATGACAAAAGCATACAAACTTTCACACTTAAGCTTTCATTCTGACTCTAAATAATTTCTGCAAAAGGTCTGTAGCCAAAACCAACTGTACAAGACACCACTTTATGCAAAGAGACACTGTCTGCTCACATTACTCACACAGCACTAACAATTTAGCGGTTGTTATAGAACCAACGTACATCTGAAATCTATTAATCCAGTTGCCCGTGTCAACTTCATGAACATCTCCTTTTAGAATCCGCAATAATCCCTGAAGCATGCAGCTGAAATATTGATGAATGAATGTATGTGCATGTGGTCAAACACAAAAATGTACTTATACTAGTGTTTCCACAGGCCAGTGAAACTTACAGGCAAAGGGCTCAACAATAACAAGCCCACGTTCGTTGTCAAATATGTCAGGGTTGGAAAGACTGAGTGTAATGAATGCATCCTGAATTAGTGGCACTTTTATATAAATATTATTTCTGGTTTTGACTTCCGAAAGTTACAATATGTTTTATAGTCGTCTTTATTTCAAAAGATCAAATATAATTTGATTCCATATGACAAAAGCATACAAACTTTCACACTTAAGCTTTCATTCTGACTCTAAATAATTTCTGCAAAAGGTCTGTAGCCAAAACCAACTGTACAAGACACCACTTTATGCAAAGAGACACTGTCTGCTCACATTACTCACACAGCACTAACAATTTAGCGGTTGTTATAGAACCAACGTACATCTGAAATCTATTAATCCAGTTGCCCGTGTCAACTTCATGAACATCTCCTTTTAGAATCCGCAATAATCCCTGAAGCATGCAGCTGAAATATTGATGAATGAATGTATGTGCATGTGGTCAAACGCAAAAATGTACTTATACTAGTGTTTCCACTGGCCAGTGAAACTTACAGGCAAAGGGCTCAACAATAACAAGCCCACGTTCGTTGTCAAATATGTCAGGGTTGGAAAGACTGAGTGTAATGAATGCATCCTGAATTAGTGGCGGAGGAGGTCAAACTCAGCATTTTTAAAATGAGCTCTTTTCCAGTGGGAACTTCTGCTGTAAGCAAATTAATTCAATGTGTTTCACGCTCTAGTCTTCTTCAGAGAAGGAATACCATGGTAGATGTTTTGCTACTTTTTATAAAATCAATCAGCTGAACAATTTATGTGCGCAGAGCTGCTGAGATGCAAACATGTCTACAGGAATAAGGATGGAAGATTTATCTTGACATAAAACAAGTTCATGCTCCACAAATCATTTTTACAATAAATCCATTGGCAACACCTTGAGTACAAGCAGATAAACATGACAGCACTGTCAGTTGTAGAGAAAACCAATTTTCACCTGTGACTAAAGAGACTCCAGGGGAGGAAGAGGCAAAATACTTCTCTGCTGTTTCCTTCACCCAATCCAGACCTTTATTAATGTTTTAGAATGTCAAACACCTACACAAGGGCCTAACTGCATTGCTTTTTTTTGCAGTTTGAAAGGTATATCCTTTTATTTAGATGTTTCGGGAGAAGAGCAATAATAGTATTAAATACTCAATCCTGTTAATGCATAATTTTCCCTAATTATATATATATATATATATATATTTTTTTTTTCAATTGTGATCCCCAAAAAGCAAGACTGGAATTCGGAGTATATTATTACCACTGACCAACATATGTCAAACTCAACCTTTGAACCCAGCTACCAACATTATTATAAAAATATTAAACAAATGGTTTTCTTTGTTGATGGAAAAACTACAAACCAGCACACTGTGCCACAAGTTAGCTATTAGTTAGCTTAATTTGGCATACATATACGTTACATACCGTTTTGTTCTTGTTTTACATTTAAATTAGTTAATTTTTATTTTTAGTGTGTGTGTGTTTTTGTAATGTTATTGCAAGAATCTCTTTTGCTCACCAAGGCTTCATTTATATGATTATAAATACAGTTAAAACGGTTTTATTATAATAATATTATAATAATTCAAAATATTTTTTTTTCATTAAACTGTAATTTATTCCTGTGATGGCAAAGCTGAATTTTCAGCAGTTATTTTTACCTCAGTCTTCAGTGGCAGAAATCATTCTAATATGCTGATTTGGTGTTGAAAACAATTGTCCTGCTTAATATTTCTTAATTATTTTATGGATAGAAAGTTCAAAAGAACAACATTTATTTAAACTACATTTTCTATTAAATTTTCCTAACCGTTCCTTTCAATAAATTTAATGCATCCCTGCTGAATAATTTCTTCCAAAAAAAAATGTCTTACTGCCTGTAAACTTTTACATGGTAGTGTATAATTAAATATATAAAATAAAGCTGATTTTGATTAAGCACCTTCTTTCACTGAATTTTCATGCCTTTATTCATGGAAAGTGCTAACTCGGAAATCCAAATTGTTAGCACACCAAACCATTGGCTAGGTTCACCAGAATCAATCATACAGCAATGGTTGAAACTCTCATAATGCTAACTATTAATGCTGCCACGCGGAAAATCAATAAATAACAATAAGCCCATGGTTTTTTTAAACAAATCCAATCTAGAATGTCTGTGGCTGTCAGTGAGAAATGATTCCAACAGAAAGTGACCTCAAATCCACACTGACTCATTAGTGCACACAGCTCAGAGGTGATGTCATGTTAACGAAGGACCGCAAAGATGTTGGTCAATGGACATCATCATCATAATGGCACTCACTTCACTTATGCTCACATATACTCTGGATAAAGTTCAAACAATCCTGACTCTTAATAAATGTAAGGATTGATTTGCTCATCTCTTTGAAAAAAGCCAGCGATTCACACCAAGGTCACCATGAATGGAATCAAACGATTCCAGACGTGAAGCGTTAAGATGGTCACCGTTTGCTTTCAATTTAATGTATGGGAAAAAAGTAAATAGTGACAATTTTGGGGTGAACTATTACATTAACATATTTAAATGGGCACTTTAAAGGTGCAGTAAGTAATTTTCGTTTACGTGGAATTTTTTGTTTCTGGGAGTTTTAAATATACTTTATAAAAGTACTATTGATTTCTTGTGGGGTGAAACTTATTCTTTTTACTTTTTTTTTTTTTTTACAGTGGAAGAAGTTACTTAATGCATCTTTAATAGAGCATAGTGGGTTTCTATAAATATAAAAAGAGCCATATCTAATGAATAGGTAATTAAATGCTTCCCTTGAGCTGGCATATTACATTTGTGAGATGGAAAGATGAAATTTCATAACTAGCCCATTGTGCACATTTTACTTAAAAGTGATGCATATGTTTTAGAAAAAAAAATGAAATATGTTGCCCAAGTTTTAAATCACTGCAGTTTCCATACCAAACCCTCACTGAGTGGCACTAAAAAATAGTTTTATTTTTTTCCAATACAGATGAGGCGTTAATAAAGTTAAAATATTAATGTCCTATAATCAACTAATTTTAAAAACCTCAAACCATCACTCGAATGTGCATTTTAAATTAGATTTTTTAATTCAACATTCAGAAGAGAATTCAGAAGAGACAAGTTTTATGTGAGAAAAAGACTTAAGTTTATGCTTCTATTAACTGATAAACTTAGTTCCCTTTCAGTCGGTCACTCTCGACGTCACGTCGGAGGACCGACGAAATTGGGATCTCGCTTAGAGGGACCAATCTACTTCGAGTGTAAACTAAACGAGCCAATGCACATTGGCATGCGATTATTGCATCCAGCTGCTGCTGATCACAGTGTGAGTATAAGTAGGCAGCAGGTGCAGCGCATATTCAGCTTTTCGCTTCGGAGCCGAGCGATCACATCGTTCCGCTCCTGACTACTCTACGGAGAGAAGACTGAACGAGTTCAGCACGCTCTTGGAGAGCTCTTCGTGTTGGCGGATGGCGCTTCAGCGGTGGTGGTTTCCCGTGTCGAGTGGGTTGCACACATCAGGCTGCACTACCCCCTGTTCGTGTTGCAAATGATCATCTCCCCTGTGCGCAGGAGCGGAACGATGTGATCGCTCGGCTCCGAAGCGAAAAGCTGAATATGCGCTGCACCTGCTGCCTACTTATACTCACGCTGTGATCAGCAGCAGCTGGATGCAATAATCGCATGCCAATGTGCATTGGCTCGTTTAGTTTACACTCGAAGTAGATTGGTCCCTCTAAGCGAGATCCCAATTTCGTCGGTCCTCCGACGTGACGTCTCCGTTCCCTCCTTCAGGGAACGAGGGTTACATACGTAACCGAGACATTTTTTTAACTCTTTTTATAATTAATATAATCTTATAATTTTATAATCTTTTACTTTGTTAAACTCTAATATTTGTTGTATATGTCAATCAAACTAATATTTGCCTTGGATTGTTGAGTTTTTGATGATTTAAAAAGAGCACCGATTCATGGAGTTCACACACCTGCAGCATTTTTGCATATTTTTGGATGCATAAAAGTTGTAGGGCTTTTATCACAACTAGTGGTCATTTACACAACTGAAGCAAGTTGTACTTGCATCAACATATTCATATTTAAAAAAAAAA
>NW_015505580.1:770781-794191 GCF_001515645.1 Sinocyclocheilus grahami | reverse complement strand
AGGTTTTCCAACACAGATGAACTACATTTTAAAATGTATTAAAATAGAAAAGTTATTTTAAATGGTATTAAGATTTCAAAACATTACTGTTTTTACTGTAGTTTTGATTTTTATTATTTTTTTTAATTATCAAGCTTTAGTACATTGTGTCTGTATCATGAATGTAAGAGTGGATGGCTTCATGGATAGGCTGTGAAACCATTTCTCTTTCTCAATCTAAAATTATTTTTCTTGTTCTTTAATGTTACAAATTATTAGCACATTTCAGTTTTGGGACATAAATGGTTTCTCTGCTGAATCGTTAAATAAATATTCATGATTGCCAATATCTCTATTTCTTTGGCCTTTTTCTATGCTCCCATGTGTTTTAATACTGAGGTTTCATAACAGTAATGTGTTGACTTAAAATACATCAACTGAAGGTAATCATTGTTAAATACAAAGCCTATAAGACTGAGCCAACCATAAACTCACATATTATTTCCAAATAAACTAAATAGCCACTAAGACAATTGAGGCGATATGCATCACTGCTGCAATTAAACTCCTAACTGGCAGTTTCATTTGGACAACATCAATGTGAAAACAGTTTTGAAAGATCTTTTAGTATGTCCTCTGTCCCAATGCAGACCAACCCCTCTTACAAAACTGTCTCAGTTTGCTTTATAAATATAATAAGAATCAATGCTGAAAAAAATCTAATTCCATAAATAATTACAAACTGGCAACACAGTAATAATAATAATAAATAGACTTTATGAACTTAGTTAAGACTTTATGAACCTATAAGTGGAAAACACAATGCGTCACCATCTTCTGAACTATCTGTGAGTTCGAGTTCACACGGTTTATCAAGGACATAACATCCTGCCAGTGTGTATTTGAACTGATCAGCACTGATGGGCCAACAAGCTGCTATTTCTCTGATCTGATCTGATTCCCCTCAGCAAGCCAATATCATGTGATCTAACTTGGATGCAGTACACAACATTCAGATCTGACTCAACAGCGACCCCAATCAACTTATGAGCAATCACACACACACCACTGAGGCTATAATGATCAGCAGCAATAAATCTTTAATTTATAATCCATTACGCACAGTTTAATGTTCAGTGCTGATGCTTCAGCTGATTATCCTTATTTATATATCTCAATTCAGGCAATAACACAAAATGAAATGAAATAAAATGAAATAAAATAGATAGATAAATCCATAGCACAGCTATGTATAAAATTGGTCGCCAGGTGTAACGGTCATAGTTGACCTCTTTAGTGAACAAATAGGATGTGTTTTAGTACCTGTGTGTGGCGGGAGGGGATGCTGACGCTGGCAGGGAGTCCATTCCTTCTGTACATGCTCTCAGTCAGAAGAGAAGACTCAGATCACAGCCGACCTCAGCTGCTCACCGCCACACACGACCTCTCAGCCATCCCTGGAACACAACACACAAGCACACACATTACACCTTATTTGTGACTCTGGACCACAAAACCATGGGTACATTGAGATTGCTGAATAAATAAGCTTTCCATTGATGTATGGTTTGTTAGGATAGGACTATTATTACTAAATATTACTAGGTAATATTTGGCTGAGATACAGCTATTTGAAAATCTGGAATCTGAGGGTGCAAAAAAAAGAGAAAAAAATCTAAATATTGAGAAAATCGCCTTTAAAGTTGTCCAAATTAAGTTCTTATCAATGCATATTACTATTCAACAATTAAGTTTTGATATATTTACGGTAGGAAGTTTACAAAATATCTTCATGGAACGTGAGCTTTGCTTAATAACCTAATGATTTTTGTCATAATACATACAATGTATTTTTGGCTATTGCTACAAATATACCCGACCTACTTATGACTGGTTTTGTGGTCCAGGGTCACATTTTGTGTCCAAATTGGTGTATTTGGCAACTTAGAATTTTTTTTGTTTTATTAAGCGTATATAAATATAAATTATGACTTAAAATAAAATATTGTATTTTTATTATCCTCATTATTGTTTAACACACTGTGCTGCTGTATTTGGGATCTACTCATTCTGAGGAGTAATGCATAATATTGCCAGCAGAGGGAGGTCTTCACTATAAATGCAGCATCTCTCCCCTCAACATGACTCGCTGCTTTTGCCCTACATTCTGCCAGCCAGCCATTATTTGTTGAAATGAGCCATATTCATATCATAGCCATTTCATGAAAAGACCCTGCAGAGCATCTCTACTGTGTACTGTTCAATGAAATATTTCAGTCTGTATGGCCTAATTCTGTCCAGAACTAAAGTGCATGAGTAACAGAGGGAATAACTGCAGATTATTACCTTCAAAAATAGTGGAGCTTTAGGATCCACATTTTCAGTTTGATAGTAAATGGCCATCCAACATTTTCAAACATCGTTTACTGTACAATGTTAAATAAATATGTCCTTAAAATAAAACACTCAAATGTATTACTATTACCAAAAAAAGCACAGGGCCAGCAGTATTCTGAAATTAACAGAAACTAACATCATAGCCTGTTCAAATCAATGGGAGACTTGCAGATGTAGCTTATTATTTGTATTTTTTTATTTTTGCAATTTCCCAAGTACGACTCATCACCACAGGGTTATTAGTGGTGTTTAAAAAAAAAACATGCTTAAAATAAACGTTAACTAAAATAAAACCAAATTTAAACATATTTTCATTACTTGAAATAAAAAAACAAGCTTATTTCATTTCAGCTAAACAAGGCAACATTTCTCATTTACATTTAGTTTAACTCAGTGTGCTAAAATTAAAAATAAAAATAAAACTGAAATAAAAAATAAAAACTACATAGACATATAAAAAAACCCCGAATAAAATGACAAAACACACAAAATTGCTAAAACTTTAAAATGAATATATAAAAATAGAAACTATAATAGTATCTCAATGATAATAAAAGAACACTGTGCCACCCTTTGTGCTCATTAAGAGAGAAAATTATGTAAAGCAACAACAAACTAGAAGAGATGACCTCAGCATATTCAGCTCAAGTTATGAAAGAGCAGTTTCAGCAATGAGATATCAAGAAAAGGTGTTTGACAAACAGACAAGATGGGAAAAAGTTCCGGTGTAATGCAGAGCAGTTTCCATTAAGCGCTATTTGATATTGTAGATGGATGTAGCTAATGAAGCTCAAACATGAGGAAAAACATGAGCTTTAATATTACATTATCTAATGTAATTTTTTCTAAGTGGTCATATCATACATTTGTCTAATTTTATTTTCCCCGAGGTCTGTGTATAATGTTAGTCAATGTTTCTACACAAAAAAACAGTCATAATAAAAAAAATTCTTCGCCATGTCTACCTGAATAACTTAGAATTGTAAAACTTCACATAGTACATCAAATTTCAAAATGGTATTTCATTATATGACCCCATTAGCAAACATTTATTTGCACAACAACTAACTAATAACAATAATACTTGAATACAATATTTATAGATTTGCATACCCATTTTGTTTTTCCAGATCTTTCACATAGCTAATATCTGCATGGTAGGGTTGGTGAAGGCCATCCCAAGTGGCGGTTCTTTAGTAATTCTGAAAGAGAAAGAGAGATAACAGGAAGATATATGATCATTATGATCTCAATAAACTCTGACTTTATGATTAAAATACAAACAATTCATCAGGGTGTAGCTGTGCAGCAGACTCTACCACAAACTTTATCATTGGCAGATCATCAAGGTTGGTTGGTTTCCCAATTTTCACAATGATATATATATATAATATATTAGCTATAGAAAAAATTAGTAGAAAAAAGTGTATAGACAAATAGAATTGAGGTTTTTATGCTTCATGATTTATTACACAATTGTTAACATGGATGAAATGTTATTCTATACTGTTTCAAAGTTAAATATCCCAGCCAGAGGCGTGGATAAACTCACTGTTTACCTGAGAGCAGCAGCATGTAACTAGTGTAATCGAGTGTGAAGAATTCAGTCAATACTGTTAGCACTCATGTTTGCTGTCCACACAGGCATGACAGCATTTGTTTATTTGGCTGTATTTGTCTATATGGCTTGCTTTTGAATGCCTAAATAAAAGACTTTGATGCTCGCCAAGGCTGCATTTGTTTGAAATATTGTGAAACATTATTACAATTTAAAATAGCCAATTTCTAGATTAATATCCTGTGACAACAAAGCTGACTTTTCAGCAGCCATTACCCCAGTCTTCAGTGTCACATGATCCTTCAGAAATCATTCTAATATGCTGATTTGGTTCTCATGAATATTTCTTATCAATGCTGAAAACAATTGTGCTGTTTTAAAATCTATTGGAAACAGTGATCAGTGATACATATTTTCAGTATTCTTAGATGAATAGAAAGTTCAGAAGTTAGTGCTGTTAAGTTCCAATGCATCGTACCATATAGTAACCATAGACACAAACTGTAACTACAACATACAGTAACTAAAAAAGAAAACTTCAGCCAAACTGTAACATACAAAACATTGTGTTTGGTGGTACATTGCCCTACAGAGGTAACGCTTGATACAATAAACACTGAATTCAACACTACAGTAGATTTGTTTTGAACATGTGCTTACATTTTGCTTCAGGTAAGGCATGATGTAAATCAACCAGTTATTCTCATAAAACAAACCCTGACAAGAAGATTTGTACCTTGACATAAGGTACGGAGGAGTATTACATCACTCTGAAGGGGGTTTATTTTGAAAATGAAAAATTTTGAACATGTGCTTACATTTTGCTTCAGGTAAGGCATGATGTAAATCAACCAGTTATTCTCATAAAACAAACCCTGACAAGAAGATTTGTACCTTGACATAAGGTACGGAGGAGTATTACATCACTCTGAAGGGGGTTTATTTTGAAAATGAAAATGATAATGATTTTTATTATTTACTTACTTGAACTTGTCGAGTTGAAATTGTACTATTTCAATTATATTTGATTAGCTTTAAGCTTCTGCTTACCAAAAAGCCCATTCCCAGTAGCATCAGTCAGTTGCCATGGACAATGTGCAAATATATAATTTTTACCCCTCAATGTCACGTAAGTATAAGACTAAAATAATTAGAGCAAAGAATAATGGCGGTGTCTCTTTTTCTAAATTATTGGTCAAATGCTAGACGGTTTTAAATTAGTTTAGATAAGAAATGTAATTGCTGTGCTCTATATATTTCTCTGCAATTATTCCTCTAGATAACTGAATTTGACAGCTGTTTTTCACATAAACCATCATACTGCAAGCCAGTCTGACAAATACAATTAAAAATGTCAGATTCTGCCTGGCACTAGCGAAAATGTAATACTAAAACACAAATTCTGAATTCAAACAGATGATTCTAAATACAATGAGAGCGGATGAAAGCCCTAAAGTGTTTAAAGACAGCATGCGGGTTCCAGTAAAGATGGAGAATGAGCTGGGAGAGCAGACAGAGCATCGCCTCAAGGAAATGGGCGCCCGCTGTGAGGGGGAAACCTTAGAAGTAGAGTACTACTACGATACTGACAGCTTCCAACTGGCTTCTACACAGACCTGGTTGAATCAGCATAATGGCCAATGGGGACTGATCCTGGCAGAAGAACAGGAGCTTAATCACACTCAATCATACAACACCAAAAAGTTGGAAGCTGGACATTCTGAAGAAAAGAAAAGCAAAATACTCAACTCATAACATGAAGAAAAATCGGAAACAGGTGCTGCCTTTGGAGAAACATCTAACAATGAGTGTCCTGAGAAGGTCTTAGATACATCTCTGACATACACAGAACTCAGTGAGCCATGCTCCATCATGCTGCATCTCTCAAAGTGTATCCAGCTCCCTCTGACCCACACTGAAATGAAAAGTATGACCATGAAGAACTTCTTGAACTCGGCCCGGATCCAGATGTATGACAGCTGGACCAGGACCAGCAGAGTGAAGTACTCTCTGCCTGGTGGCTTCTCTCTGGTGGTGGAGAGAAACTACAGTATTCCCACTGAAACTGCTGCTGCATTTTTTATGATGAATGCTGATGTGCTGAGCATAAGCAGTGAGCTGGAAAAGATGGATCAGCTGTGTAAAGAACTAGGCCTAAAACCAAAGGCAAGCTCAGATGAACAATTATAAATAATTGTCGAAGCCTAGCAGTTAGCACATACTCTCTTGATACAAAAAGCTGTAGTGGTCATATGGACACCTCTTCATAAATACCCGTCCTGTTTTTTACTTCACAATTAATAAAAGAGCCAAAAATAAAACTCTCTCTTTTAAAAAAATATCTCAAACTGACATAAACTTATAAACAAACTTTATGGTAACTCTTTACAATAATTAGGTATCAAAACATTTTTGGGTAAACGTCTGGTAAACGCTACCACAAAAATATTTTTGTGTTTCCATTTGCTCAAATAGCAAAAGAAAAAAAAATACACGATAGCATTTCTATGACTTTCCAAAGGAGGAAAAAATATGGAGAGATTGATTACAGTGGTTAGAAGCAAGAAAGATGTCAAAATGTGACATCGCTCCCTCAGACTTGGTTAGAAACACCCAGACAGCAGCACTGATTAGATTTCTGAAATTTAATGTCAAGGTATTAATATAACACAAAGTATATTTTTTATAAATTTAACATATTTAAAATAATAATTTTATTTAAAAAATGCTAAATTTACAATAGTAATAAATGTGGAAACTTATCACAGTACGTGAAAAGGGTAATATAATATAATAATATAATATAATATTTACATTAAGATTTTGTCATTTAGCAGATGCTTTTATCCAAAGCGACTTACAAATGAGAACAATAGAAGCAATCAAAACTAACAAAAGAGCAACAATATGTAAGTGCAAATGACAAGTCTCGGTTAGCCTAATTAATAGTACACGTAATAAGAAAAACAAGTAGATAGAATAGAAAAAATAGAAAGCTAGTGTTTTTATGTTGTTGTTTATTTTTAAATAAAAAAAGAAGATAAACAGATAAAGTAGAATTAAAATATAATAGAAAGTGTTAGAGTTAGAGATGGAACAGATGTGTTTTTAGGCGTTTCTTGAAGATGGCTAAGGACTCAGCTGCTCGGATTGAGTTGGGCAGGTCATTCCACCAGGAGGGAACAGTTAATGAAAAAGTCTGTGAAAGTGATTTTGTGCCTCTTTGAGATGGCACAATAATGCATCGTTCACTTGCAGAACACAAGCTTCTAGAGGGCACATAACTCTGAAGTCTTTAATTTAGGTAAAGGGGTGCAGAGCCAGTGGTGGTTTTGTAGGCAAACATTATTGCCTTGAATTTTATGCGAGCAGCTACTGGTAGCCAGTGCAAATTGATGAACAATTTTATGAAAATGTGGTCTGAGAAATTCAGCTTATTATCAATCACAACTCCAAGGTTTCTAGCTGTTTTTGAAGGAGTTATGGTTGATGATAGGTTTGTTGAAACCACAAGCAGTTCTGTCTTAGCCAGGTTGAGTTGAAGGTGATGGTCCTTCATCCAACAAGAAATGTCTGTTAGACAAGCTGAGATGCGAGCAGCTATCGTCGGATCATCAGGATGGAATGAGAGGTAGAGTTGAGTGTCATCAGCATAGCAGTGATATGAAAAGTGATGTTTCTGAATGATAGAACCTAGTGATGCCAGAAGAGAAGTGGTCCAAGAACTGAGCCCTGAGGCACCCCAGTAGCAAGATGTTGCGATGTTGCGACTTTTGTTGTGATAGTATGTCCTTTTAGCAGTGGAGACATTAGCAGAGAATGAAGAGAGGAGTGATCGATATACATTAAGTTTTAAGGATTTTGTGATTTGCGTCATACTCTTTCTGCAGCTCTGCGCTTACAACGATGCTCACGGAGAACATCAGATTCTCCCAAGGGGCAGAAGAGGTGGTACGAGCTGGCCTGGAAGACAAGGGGCAGACAGTGAGAGTGGAGCAGAAAGTATCAGTAGCACTGTTAACATCAAGAGATGATAACTGTTCAGGGGAAGGAAGCGAAGATGAAACCATAGCAGATAGCCAGTAGGGTGAGAGTGAGGTTACGTCAAAAAGTGACATGTGGAGGGGTATGTCTTGTGTCAGGAACCATGTTGAGGTTAAGAGTGAGGAGGAAGTGATCCGAGGCGAGGTATGCAGTGGAGTAACCAGTACATGATCAGTGGAGCAGTGTCGTGTGTAAATAATGTCCAGTTGGTTGCCTGATTTGTGAGTAGCCATAGTTAACACTCTCTTGAGATCAAAAGAGGCAAGCAGAGTGTGGAAGTCTGCAGCCTGAGGTTTATCTAGGTGGGTGTTGAAGTCTCCAAGCATAACTAGGGGAGTACCATCCTCAGGAAAGTTTGAAAGCAGCACATCTAATTCATCCAAGAATTTACCTTGTGGTCCTGGGGGTCGATAAACAACTATAAAATTGATTTTAAGAGGGTGGGTAATAGTGGCTGAATGTGATTCAATGGAGCTGTTGATACTCAGAGGTGGTAAAGGAATAAATGTCCAATCATTAGAGATAAGCAGACCAGTACCTCCACCTCTTCCAGTCAGATGGGGAGAAAAAGAGAAATTATTGGAGAGTGCTGGAGGTGTAGCAGTGTCCTCTGGTTTGATCCACGTCTCTGTCCGCTTTTTGCAGTTTTAATATCTGAAATGGTTCTTTCTAACAATTTTGTTCCCTAAAGACTCACAGCTGTGATTTTGCCCCATTTCATCTAAGATACAGATTTAGCTGAAGCACTTGCTGCTGAGACACTACAGCTATAGTTACTATGGCAACTGGGAGCAGAAATGTGTTCATATTTTTTAATATTATACACATGAGGGCAGAGCAGTCTGCAGGCAACAATCTGCCACATTGGATGTCTGACATGTTCAACATTGGCAATGTTTCTTGTCCCTGACTACAGAGAACCCGCTGCATTGTACATCTCTCTTTTTCTGTGTATGGAATCTCAACAATACAACATTTATTTCATTTGACAGATACTTTTATCTAAAGTGACTTACAGTGCATTCAGGTTATGTTTGATCAATATCTGTTGTTCCCTGGGAACTGAACCCATGACCTTGTCATTGCTAATACTCTACCATTCGAGCTCCAGGAACTCTAAGGTCTCAAACAAACAGAAAACACAGGTTGCTCCTGAAACAATAACATATTTTCTCATCAGCACTTGCAGCAGACAGCAGAATTCACGGAGGCGTAACACACAACAAAACAACACAATATAATGTAACAGATTCTCCACCCTAGCACACACTTGAAAGTTTGCCATCAACACTAAACGTTGAATACAGGAGCACTAATCAGCAACTGAGAAACATAATGTGGAGGATAAGAAAGAACACATCAGTGATCACTATGTTAAATATACTAAAAGTAAAAGAACTTCACTGGTAAATTACACAACACAGTCACACCACTATATGATGAGAAGATAACATTTTCAATGTTGTTAAATAAGTAAAAATAAGTAAAGGGGAGGGATGTAACTGCAATAAATAAATAAGAGATGCCAAAGAAACTAAAGGCAAAGAAAAAACAGGTCTGCAAGCTCTGCAGTTGTAAATTTGACTTATGTTTTAATGTCACTTAAAACCATTAAACATTACATTTAACAGGTAAGTCGTTTTTGAGTGTTTTTTGAATTATTCATATTTATAACAATATATATTAATCAGTTTCATAAGTATACACTGTATGAGTGAACATTAACTACAGATTTGTAGTATTATTAAATGCAATGAAGTTATACATGCTAATAATAAAATTAAAAACCTGCATAAAAACCTACAGGACAAACTGTGTCTTTGAACCATCAATATAACTTTACAAATTATATTTACAACTATTTGTACAACTTGGAATAAAGAATTGGATGGCTACTTTGTACTATTGACAAACAGAATCATTTCTGTAGTGTAGAGGCTCCTAACCATGAGGCCGGGGCCCACTATAGCTAATTTTCAATGGGGGCACAGTTGTTGTTGTACAGTATTTAAATTTATGTCCAAATCAGCTTTACATGCTATTACATGGCAGATACAAATTCAAAATTCAACAATATAATACAATAAATATAAGTATAATAAATACAAATATTTAAAAGAAATGCATAGAAAAAAAAAACATTAGTGAGGAAAAAAAGACAAAAAAATTCTGTATATGCAACTCTATAAAAGATACTTTGAAAGTACTAGTGTTGTGATAAAATCTGTATAAGTGTCCATCAATTCAAAATTCAACAATATAATACAATAAATATAAGTATAATAAATACAAATATTTAAAAGAAATGCATAGAAAAAAAAACATTAGTGAGGAAAAAAAGACAAAAAAATTCTGTATATGCAACTCTATAAAAGATACTTTGAAAGTACTAGTGTTGTGATAAAATCTGTATAAGTGTCCATTTTACAAAATAGATCCATCAAAGTCTGCCCTGATAAAAATGGTTGCTTCATGAAATTACAATTTGGGCAAAAAACATATGTTTTACAGACAAGTTACAAAAACTGCTACAAAACTGACAATTTGGTATTTCTTCACTCTTCAGTAAATGCCATGATAGTATCCAATAGGGCCACAGTATGATTATTGTCGTTGTCATTACATTAAAATAATCTTACTTAATTAGGGAGATAAAAAAAACACAACAACAACTTTTCTCAGAAATCTAAATGGAGGAAATATCTTATATAGGTGAACTTCGAATATTGTGTTGGACAATGGGGGCCCCTCAAGTCAACAATGCTGAGAACCACTGCTGTAGAATGCGCAATGACCTTTAAAAAGGTTAATAATAAGACTCTGTCTTTGTTTTAAAAATATACAAGGTACAGTCATATGTGCCACACTATGCTTTGGGATCAGTAAATGAACTAAAAAATGTGATAAACTGTTATAGGTGTGTGTGACTGTGAACCAATAGAAACATCCATTATTTAATCTGGGGTGCTGGCAAAGAGTAAATGTAAAAGTATTAATATTGCTGTAATGCATCAGGGACGTTGAGACCCCAGAAATATAATTGTCCTTCACTGCAGCTTCCATCAAACATTGCCAGATAATAATAATAAATAACCAGTTAGCAAATCACTTTCAGTTTTAAATGTAACTTTAATTGGATGTAAATTTAATATTGCCTATATTGATGCTAATCACTCATCACAATTTACCCATAATCCTAAAATGTAACACACTTACATAAACATGTACTTCGGACTCCCAGCACTTTCCACAATGCCAATGTAAAAATGCAACTACTGTAACACATAAACACAGGTGCTTTCCAAAGTCAAGGTAGTCCCTCCAGACCTTACATCAGCCACGTAAACAAACACAGAAGACTGGTTCCTTCCAAAGCCCCAAACAAAACAAACAAAAAAAGCTCTCTAAACTACAAATAAGCACATATCAACAGAAGCACAATGCAGAACAGCATCAGAGAGTATATTGCTTTAAGCTGTCTGTCCGTTATAGTATTGCTGAGATTCTCACTCTTTTGAAAAAGATGCAACCTCTCTCTCGTTTTTGTAATGGCTGTTTTAATAATACGACAGTGCGGGTATAACTATCAGAGCATATTTCTGAATACCGATGAGCCACCACATAAAATCTATTATTCCATCCTCTAGTTTGCATAGGGCATTAAATAGATCAGTATCTTTACAGCAAAATGGTATCATAACATCTGACAAAGAGCATCCTGCATATGCATGCTGTTTTAGATGTAATGGCGCCATGCATCATATTGACAGTGTGGTACCCAGCTGGGTAACGTTAGAGGCAGACGACCCCCCGCGACGCAACTCCATCCCTGCTGATGCTGATTTCATTTGCGCGTGATGCTCTAAACAGATACAGTTCAACTCACCTGTCAATGAAAATATGCCACTGTCCTCGTCCCCGCTGTTGAGATGCACGCGCCGGGCAACGCGAAGCTTATGTCGCTGTACTGCAGCACGACCTTAAGGACACACACAATCCAATTTGAAAGGATTCACTCGCATCCACTGGGCAATCTAAGCCTATTTGAGTTATTCCGCTCAGCACACGGCCGTCGTTTGAGCAGGTATGATGAGAAACAGTGAGGGCTGTCCTGTCTGAAGAGACGATGCTATCGGATGCTGGAGGTGCGGGTCATTTGCCAACAGCTGGGCATCGACAACAGGGAGTGTTCTACCCATACCGTTTGATGGACAGATGATTTGACCAATCGCGTGGCGTCTGGGCGGACGCCAGGTTCCGCCCTCATAATTGAATGACCAATCATTAATTAGGCCAATACCGTCCGCGCATATGTCGCCCTGGTTTGTTTAGCCTATACGCAGCGTTGGAAATGTAGATGTAATGGCGCCATGCATCATATTGACAGTGTGGTACCCAGCTGGGTAACGTTAGAGGCAGACGACCCCCCGCGACGCAACTCCATCCCTGCTGATGCTGATTTCATTTGCGCGTGATGCTCTAAACAGATACAGTTCAACTCACCTGTCAATGAAAATATGCCACTGTCCTCGTCCCCGCTGTTGAGATGCACGCGTCGGGCAACGCGAAGCTTATGTCGCTGTACTGCAGCACGACCTTAAGGACACACACAATCCAATTTGAAAGGATTCACTCGCATCCACTGGGCAATCCAAGCCTATTTGAGTTATTCCGCTCAGCACACGGCCGTCGTTTGAGCAGGTATGATGAGAAACAGTGAGGGCTGTCCTGTCTGAAGAGACGATGCTATCGGATGCTGGAGATGCGGGTCATTTGCCAACAGCTGGGCATCGACATCAGGGAGTGTTCTACCCATACCGTTTGATGGACAGATGATTTGACCAATCGCGTGGCGTCTGGGCGGACGCCAGGTTCCGCCCTCATAATTGAATGACCAATCATTAATTAGGCCAATACTGTCCGCGCATATGTCGCCCTGGTTTGTTTAGCCTATACGCAGCGTTGGAAATGTGTGAGGAAAGGGGTGCAGGGGTAACAGGTTTTTTTTTTATTTTGATATTCCTTTTGAAGAAATGTAGTGTTCATTTTTCGTTTTTGAAGAAACTGAGGTCTTTTTATTATTATTTTAAAAAGATTTTGTTGTAAGACGTTTTGCTATTATTATTTATTGCGTATATTTATATAATTTGTTGGCTGATTTTAGGCCTATGATAATTTAGCAGAGAGTGGCATGTATTTCGTATATGTATTAGCACAAATAAAGCTTATAATTCAGTGTTCATAGATAGGCTACTATTATATTTTTATACTAATTTCAGCCAGTCAGTTATTTATACAAGTAACCAATTTTTTCATGGTTATCGTTTTCGTTAACTATAATGATCCTTTGTTTTGTGATGCTACAACCCTCCTATATGTAAATATATTGACATTTTGTTTAATTTTTGTATGTGATAATGAATACAGTTAGGGCACTGCTTTTCACTTGAACTGCATATTTATTTTCAGGTAAAGCAAAAAATTGTAATGATTTTTCATCTACTGTATAAAAAGTGACACACATTCAGACTTTGATTTAGGTCTATGGTCCTGCTTGAAAAGTCACGATAAAGCAGTTTATAGGACATGGTATTATTTGTTACTGGTCCAAAATGGTTTGCCAGCTCTAACCAGCTTGATCAAAGTCCACCAGGTCAATGTTGGCCCCACCAGCTGCTAGTCCATCTGACAAATCATCATCTAGATCTAGATCCCATTTCAGTTCCATCATGATACATTTTTGATTGATATATTTAGATGGGTCATTAATAATGTATTGATTATTATTATTCATTTGCAAAATAAATAAAATGTATTTCAATAATTTAAAAAAAGAAAACTTTGAAATAAAGATGAATTAAAAAAATATAAATAAGGATGTTTATTCAAAATCAATATGCACAGGTCCTGCTCAAGGGCTTATAAAATATAAACTGTAGCTGCAATACCTCTGCATATTACTGCTATTTTAATTGACAGTAATTCATTTGCTGTACATGTGCTCCATCTAGTGGACATCCGCATTAATGTACAAACAAATACACATTTCAATACATATTTTGTAAGCGTGAATGAGTAAAAGATATCCAGACATTTTGCCAAATCAGCATCTTTATTGTACAAACAAATGCATTTTGTATCTATTGACATTTCTTTGTATCATAAAAAAGCAATATACAAGCTTTAAGAACGAAAATAAAAAGCAGCACAGAATGATTATGAGTAAAATATATAATTTGAATAAATATAATTTTATATTTCATGCTATAAAATAAAATTCATAAATGGCGAGTTAATTGTTGCAGCGTCAGCTAGCTGCATGTACTTCATAGTTGTATAAAACAGTAGATTTCTGAGGTTCACAGTTGGGTTGTGAGGTTGTATGTATATGGAAGACAGAAGGTTGGACAGAATGCTACTTATACGATAAGACCTAAAGATCTGCTTTCCTCTGCGGTGAAACTCCCATGCATTCGGGAAGAGCAAGAACGGAAACATTTAGGTGCGTCTTACCACACCTATGAGGCAGACTGTTTTGGGAACCAATGACTGAGGAATTGTTTCCCCACCTGAAGTAAAAGTGCAAGCTTAGTTTTGGACGCATAAAGATCATTGCGCATCCAAAATGGCATTTTCTGAATACTAGTAAACCCTGAGTTCTACTTTTTACTATGTCCCAAATACATGAGAGAACAAGAGTCTGACTGAGCTTGCATTAAAGGAATAGTCATCCAGAAATGAAAGTTTGATGAAAATGTACTCAACCTCAGGCCATCGAAGAGGTAGAGGAGTTAACTTTATCAGAACACATTTATAGATATGTCGCATTACCACATTTGCTCACCAAGTGGATCCTCTGCACTGAATGGGTGCCGTCAGAATGAGAGTCCAAACAAAAACAATAAACACAATAACCCACAAGTAATCCCCATGACTCCAGTCCATCAATTAATGTCTTCTGAAGTGAAAATCTGCATGTTTTTAACTTCAAACCGTAGCTTCCAACTAAAATACAAGTCCTTGATCCATAGCATTGCTTTCTCCAGTGAAAAAGTCGTCTTGGCTGAATCAGGAGAGAAATATGCAACGATCAAACAACGTTTATAAGCCAAAACAGTTATAAACAAATATGTTGGTGGATTTTGATGTGAGAGGACAAAAGATGATGGATTTTTTCACTGGAGGAAGACTTATTCTGAATTATGGACTGGTATTTTGACCAGACGCAACAATTTAAAATTAAAACGGCTTAACGATGGCTTTGTTTGTTTCAAACACACAGCTTTTCACTTCATAAGATGTTAATTGATACAAGTGCGAGTCGTGTGGATTACTTGTGGATTGTGATGTTTTTATCAGCTGTTTGAACTATTATTCTGACGGCACCCATTCACTCCATTCATTGCTGAGCAAGTGATCCAATGCTAAATTTCTTCAAATATGTTACATCTCGGATTGCCTTAGTATATTTTCAGCATATTTTCATTTTTGGGTGAACTATTCTTTTAATAATTCTGATTGGCCTGTTATATCTGCAATCTCGAAGCATGAAGAAAGAAGATCTTTAGCGTACACCATAGCGGCAGGTTACATCTCTCAAAGATCCCTTTCTTATTTGATACAGATAAAAAAAAAAAAAGATGCATCTTTTCACCAGTGACACTGAGGTGGCAGGTCGATGAAGTACAAACAGAATGTGGACTGTGGTGACCACAAAAACAAGAAGCCACTCTGTAGAAGCATATTTGCCCAACCTGTCCAATTTTTCACATAAAAGTATATCTTAAAACATGAGAAAAAAATCCTCTCCTTGCCATAAATGACCTCAGCTCCCTGACATCCCGAATGCATTCATTTTGAGACACAATTCTCCTGCAATCTGAGAGGCAGCCAGACTCCAAAGAAAGAAAGAAAAAAAAACGGCTCTTAAAAAGGTTATTGCTTTTGCATATTACACAGTGGAGACATGTTGGAAGTGGAGAACCAATGGAAGACTTCAAGATTTTCTTTTCTTCAATATCTCTAGGTTTAGCTCAGTGTTCATTAACTACCTGAAGTAAGTCAACAGTTAAAAAGGACGAGCTGCACAATCAAAAAGTAGTCCAACAGCCTTTCCTGTAAACACTTCTTTTTTGACTATTGTGCATGGCACAAACTGAACTGGTTTTATATGAACAAAGCGAGTGAAATGGACCATGAGTATCTAGGTCAGTTGGCGGAGCATGACTCTTATTAGTACAGTTCATTAAATCATTTACAAGTGTATGTTAACCCCATATCACCGATTTAACATTTTTTTTGCTTATACATTATAAAAACCAAAAAGAAACCTGACCAGTCGTAAAGCACCATTAAAGGGGAAAAACATCCCAAGCGATAAAATATTTGAGGCCTTATGAGTCCCATAAGTTGGGAGCATTACATGGTCAATTAAACCCTTGTGGAATACATTATTATTTAAAAAGAAAATCATTAAGTGCATGCCAGATGAAATATCACATAAGAGATATAGCTATAAATGAAAATCACTTTCAAGTTTTAAGACAAAAACAAAAAGTAATCTGTAGTTTCGTATTACAACGCGGAGGGCACCATGCAATTCTACTTGAACAATAAGTGGGCCGGCATGCATATTTCCCCCCAGACCAAACAATATACATAATACAGCGATCTGCTAACCTGAAAGCATCATCATTCTGATGAGATTATAGCCAAGCATAAATCAACTAACTTTTTTAAACTTATTTTTTAAGAGGAAGCTTCTGTACCATGAAGCTGTTTGATTGTCCCATTTTATTATTTCAGCATATTCACTTTCTGTCGAAACTGCATAATGATTCTGACGTCAAAATCTCTGTCGCTTCAATGCATATCGATCCCCTACAAATGGGATGTTCCCCATATAAACAAAAAGAATGATACAGAATAAAACAAATGCAACTATACAGACAGAACCCTTACTGCATGTCTCAATTACAATATAACAGGCATATTTCCTTTTGCATTTTACCATTAGTTCAATATTTTTACAAAAGACCAGGCTGATACATTGATACATCCAAAAATAACAAACATTTCTGCCTTCTTTGAAGGAACCCCTCATCTCGTTCCCATAATCTTGCATGGCAACACAAAAAAAATAAAAAATTAAATAAAAAAAACCTGCGGTGTGATTCACATACACTTCAATTCAAAAGTTTGGGGTCAGTAAGATTTTTTAAAATGTTTTTAAAAGTCTCACAGCAAAACAGTAATATTGTGAAATATTCTTATAATTTAAAATAAATATTTAAATTTATTTCTGTGATGGCAAAGCTGAATTTTTAGCAGCCGTTACTCCAGTCTTAAGTGCCACATGACCTGAAACATTTCTTCTTATTAATGTTGAAAACATTCATGTTTTGCTGCTCAGGATTTTTATGGAAACCATATTTTTCTTTGATGAATAGACAGTTTAAAAGAACAACATTTATTTGAAATAAAAATCTTTTTTTACATTATAAATGTCTTTAGTATCACTTTTGATAAATTGAATGCATCATTTCTGAATAAAAATATAAATTTCTTTAAAAAAAATCTTGCTGACCTCAAACAGTAGTGAAGCCTATGTTTCACATCAAGGCACCGGTTCAATCAACTTCTTGACAAATAATAAAAAAAAAAATCAGTGTTTGTATCATCACTCTTTAAAGACCACAGAACAACATCCACAATCTGTTCATCAAATACTAAAGCTTACAGCTTCATTCATTGTAAAACAGTATCTCAACAAAACCTACCTAACACCAATGTGTGAAATAAATGACAGCCAATGCTATAAAATCCCGACAGGTGTTAGAGCCAGCATGAGGCTGGGAAATGAGACGGAGAAGATCTACTGACAACTCTAAAACAGATTCATTTGTTCCAGGGCTTGGTTTTGGTCTCTCTTTTGTCCGCTGTGCAACATGCTACACAAACCCTTTACAATTTTTGGTTTGCTCTTTGGTTAGTGGCCAAAGTCATGTTCATATTATCTAAGATAAACTGGAACATTACGATAAAGGAACAGGGCAAATCTAAACATGTTCAGGGAACAAAGCAGTCCGGCTTACAATGTTTCAAATGGCATACATGGCATCTCATGTCACAGAACGACACCAAACATGCTGTCAGTAGTACACGGTGTTCTGCATTCAGAGTTTTGGCTCTTGATAACTGTAGTTATCACATTGGCTCATTGTTTAAAACTGACACGAACTGATTCAAAGCTCAAGAGCCCGTAAAAAAAAAGAAATAGAAAAAAAGTATAAGGTTCATTCTGCCAGTAATACAAGCACATGAAGAGATTTTAATGGCACAAATATAGTTCAGCATTCTAAAATGTGCACTTTGAGTGAAACTGATTTTAAAGAAAGAGAGAGAGAAAGGGCAGAAGTCCTGAAGTTCCATTTGAAATCTCTAAATACTTTAACTGAGACAGTGATATAAATGCAGATTAAAAAAAAAATGTTATACGAGTAAACACCACAAAAGAAAAGTACACAAACTGAAAATGAAAACAGAACAGCACCATAATGTAAGTCACTGTGTATTTTAACTTATCGTACTTTCAGAAAACTTTTGTCCAAGGTGTGATACTGGATGCGGTTCACAGATTTAAGGAGTTGTCTTGGAAGGATAATACTGGAGTTTCTAAACAAAAGGGAATGCTGCTTACGCGAACTATCCTTGGCTAATGGTTGTTAAAGTTAACTTATGGAGGTGGTAAAGTAAATATCCAAATGATATGTCAGGCAAACTTGAAAGCACTTGAATCTTGTAAAAGCGAGGCATGTTTTAATCTGTCTGAGCATCAAGAACTATAAATCAAATATACTGCAGACAGTCAGGGAGGCAGATGCTCGACTATAGTGAGAACTATAAAATATGAGTCGACAATACGCCATTTTACTTGTTTTGCATCTTATGTAGCCACTTATATTACTCGTTAGAATGAATCAAATAAGACCGTGTGGTGATAAGAAATAATAAAATGTATCTACAATTGGCATGTGAGACAACAAGGAGTCTTATTCAATCACAGGTCAAGAAAAGACAAAAAAAAGTGAGGTATGACATTTTGCACCAGTTACATAATGAAAAAGGATGGGAAGAGATATTGTGGAGATAATAGGCATCCAGGGCTCTCTCTTCACAATACTAAATGTATAAAAGTGTCCACAACAGTGGTACTGACACTGCAGGTTTATCTTATTACTGCTCTATTGTAGTTTGAAACCCTATACTATACTTCCAGCATAAACTACACCTCCATACAATTTAACATGAACAAAAGCATACCGGCAGTAAGTGAATCTTCTTCAATTATACATTTCTGCATTGAAACACAATACGTTTTGGTCAAAGAGAGCTTCTTCTCACAGCTGTCTGTTCCACACAAGTTTTTTGAAAAAAAAAAAAAAACTAAAGTTCTTTCGAGCCAGCTGAACACAAGAAGAGCTGTTTGAAATTTTAACCACTGATTGAGCGTGTACATTAATGCTATAAATATTTCACCGAGATGTTTATTTCCCCCTTCTTCCCATGGCGGTATGGCCCTAAGGCAATTTTCATAACTTGCATCTACAAATATATTAATATATAATTTAAACTTTAATTTCAAAGGCACACCGTCCCCACTGGTGTTTGGAAAAACTCAAACCATAAAAAACATTGTTTTTCTGAATTAAAAGCTAGATTTTGAGACAGAAAGAAAGAAAGAAAGAAAGAAAGAAAGAAAGAAAGAAAGAAAGAAAGAACGAACTTTTGCACGAAAGCAAGTCAAAAATTTGACTAAACATTTCTTAACTCAATAATATTGTTGACTCTGCTGCTACTCTAGCACTAAACTGTGATTATACTGTTGATATTATACCTGAAACCAAATGGATGATATTACAGAAAGTGTGCAGAGTGACAGACTGTGATTTTATGAAAAATATGGCATTTAAAAAAAAAATAAATAAATAAAAATAATTAAAAAAAAGGGGAGGAAGATCCTGGATCCTGAAAATACGCCACAGGTAAACCTTGTACTAACAATATTCTCATAGATACACAACATGGCTGCTAAAGAAAAATGAACAAGATTAATCCAGAATTCATACAATCACTAAGGAATATTTCACTGAAGTATCAAGCCTGGGTAGAGTGGAGATGTTTTGTTGAGGGGTTTCACCGCAACATTCATTCAAACCCTATGAAAACAAAACAAATGTGACTACTGAGAGAAGCTTCTTCCCCTCCGTTCAGGTTCTTTGCTATGAGGTAAAACCTGGCTGGAGTTGACGACAAGCTACAAATACTGTCCATTATGAGTATATGTTGAGGTTGTATAATGAGGTATGTGTCACAAAAAGAGCCTTGCACTGGCAGATAAACCATTCCTCGTGAGTGAGTGAGTGACCTACTACAGGCCACATGTGCAAAAACAGGTCAGGTAAAAGCGTGATATGACAAGCATCTCATCTGAGCTTTCACATTATTCATTATTGCAACATGCCTATATTACTCTGTAAATATGTTGAAAAACATGGAAATATATATATATAGATATATATAAAAAACTTGATAAAACTCTTAGGAGGCCTTGATTACAGAGACCTCCTCTCCGATTATTTAATTCCCCGATTATAGGACTCCTTCCCTTTGAAAAACTCCTTAAAAACTTTCTCTCGATCTTTGTCCTGTGTAGAACTTCCACAAAAATGGACAAGTAGAAAATGCGCAAGGCAGGTTATTTCTTGTCGTTCTTTAAAAACAGCTGGGCTTAATCACGAAATGAGTAACCCTTTATGGTTCCTTATTAGATAAGGAGGACAAACAACCAAATAAATGGAAAACTTTATTCTCAGTATCCACGCAGGGGTTTGGATGCAGGGGTTTCTTCCGGACTACACTTGCCACTTTCTTCGCTGGGGGTTTTCGTTGACAAATCATCGGGATAAGTTGCTCCGCAAGCTGCTTCGCCCTCGGAGGCATCCTCTTGCTCCGCTCTCTGGCCATCTGGTGCCTCTCCCAGCAAGTCAGTGTGATTGTTAACTTCTGTGCCAGAGGTCATGTGCTTCTTGCGCAAATGCTGGTTGAGTGTGCCTTGGAAGGGAAAGCATTTGCCGCAGATCTGGCAGTGGAAGGGTTTGTTGTCCGTGTGGCCACGGATGTGGTACTCCAGCTGGTCTTTGCGGGTGTACTTCTTGCCGCAGAACTTGCAGACGAAGGGCGTGATGCCCATGTGCAGACGCATGTGACGGTCCAGGCTGCCCTTTTGGTTGAAGGACTTGCCGCAGTAGATGCAGATGAGGCGTTCGTTGCAGGGGTTCCACTGTCCACGGAAACTCCGCTCCCTTACATCGTTCTCGAAGGTAGTTGCCGTTGCAGGTGGATCTCCTTCTGCAGTACCAGGCTTGACCAGAGTTAGCAAATCTGCTGGAAGAGGCACGGGACGTTTTGGTCGGGCACGACCACCCCGGACGCTGCTGAGCAAGGAGCGAGATGGGCTAGAGGAACTCAGGCTGACGAAACAGGAGGAAGGTAGTGCAGAGTAAGTGTATCCAGCAGAGGAAAGCACAGGCCCGTATGATCCCACGCTGACAGCCAACACCTGTTCACCGTCCACCAGCTCTGTATGGTAGCCATCATCACCGGCCGACGAGCTATCGGAGTAGTTGGGCCGGTCCGTTTTCTCCAGCTTGATATGGACATCGGTTACCTGTCCATCCTTGCCGATGAGGTCTACTTGTTCGGACTCAACCTCCATGGACACCTCCTGCTCAGATATGCCGTCGCTACTCCCTCGGTCTGACTGACCCTCTTCTGCCGCTCCCTTACCTGAGCTTCGCCCCTCCCCGCAATGATTCTGACGAGAATAGTAGGGTGCTGAAATCTGGGTGGGGTTTACAAAGATATCTCTGTCTTTCACACCGTTGCGGCCAGCCCTTGAGGTGGTGCAATCGTTATCTGGATCGATCCCAGCAGACACAGGGACGCTGATCTTAGAGTGAATACCCTCAAGAATCTGTGTGCATTTGTCAATCACAGCCTGCATTTGTAGGAAGCTGGCAGCCGTGAGGAAGCTGATGACATCACGTAGGCGCAATGACATTCGGCCAGTGTAGCAAAAGGCGAGCAGCTGCTCAAACACCTCGGGGCTCTTGATTACGGAGATGGTGAGGCCACTCATCGTGCCTAGTGCTGAATGATCGCGGAAGTACGGCGAACTGGCGGCTAAGACGGCCTTGTGGGCTCGGAATGGCTGGCCCTGAATGTGCACAATGATGTCGCACAGCTTGCCCTGGAGACGGAGCTCATTGAGCTGGTTCAGGACGGTATTGCTGAACTCAGGTACATCGAACTCTATGAGGCTACCACAGTCCTCCATGACTCACTGACGTCTCTCCTGGTTTGTAGAGAACCTGAGAAAATAAAAAATTAAAATGTGTGAGGAAACACATTCATAGGTATTAAAGGTACTCTAAATGAAAAGTAGAGTATATGTAAGCACAGATGGAAATTGCTGTTTTTTTATCACCATATCTACAGAATTCTACACTCTTAAGTCGGGCTCAAAAAATTAATCCCAGAATTCCCCCTTTCGAGAATTGGAGAGAAAATCTTGTTGAGGACATTGGTCGGTTCCAATGTTCAGCGTGGATTATCTTGTAATGCGAGACGTTTACAGATCGAATCTTGCACCTACCTATCGGCTCGCACACAAATCAGCCCCGATCATATAAAACATGTCTGATGTAGGGCTGCACGATTAATTGAATGCGATTGTCATGCACATTTTGATAGTAATGCCGGTTCTGTAATCAGCAGGAAATCATCATCATGGAGCAGAATTTACTACACAGTTCACAGTTCGCAGTAGTTCACTGACAAGTTACGCAAAATAGTCGCAGAGACGATTTTATTACGCGATTATGAAATTGAAGAAATCGTTCGCGATAATGACAGCTGTTTGCATAGCTTCTCAGTGAACTACGGCTCTGTGAAGTAAATGCTGCTCCATCTGAAAGCATGTGAAAATACCACAATTAATAACATATTTTTGCTCCTAACTCACTTCATAACGTCAGTCGAGTGTTTGATATAAATCCTTCTGTGAGATAATGTGGCTTCTTACACAGAATAAGGCACGCAACATATTTCATAGTATTTAAGCAGTGATAAAGGCATTGCATTATAAATATACTTTATTTTAATGAAAATTATAATAATAATAATAATAACTCAGATAAACCGTATATTGCCGTAGTCGTGTGTTTCTTAGTCACGTTGAATCAATGAAAGCAGTTGAATCTTCTGTTTATTCAGCTGCAGCGATAAGCATTTTCTGGGTTTCTTCTGCGAGGCGTATTTGGAGTTTCAGCGTGAGAGCGCCCTCTGGCCTTTGGATGGAGATTTACTGCT
>NW_015505580.1:746423-770110 GCF_001515645.1 Sinocyclocheilus grahami | reverse complement strand
ATGACAGCTGTTTGCATAGCTTCTCAGTGAACTACGGCTCTGTGAAGTAAATGCTGCTCCATCTGAAAGCATGTGAAAATACCACAATTAATAACATATTTTTGCTCCTAACTCACTTCATAACGTCAGTCGAGTGTTTGATATAAATCCTTCTGTGAGATAATGTGGCTTCTTACACAGAATAAGGCACGCAACATATTTCATAGTATTTAAGCAGTGATAAAGGCATTGCATTATAAATATACTTTATTTTAATGAAAATTATAATAATAATAATAATAACTCAGATAAACCGTATATTGCCGTAGTCGTGTGTTTCTTAGTCACGTTGAATCAATGAAAGCAGTTGAATCTTCTGTTTATTCAGCTGCAGCGATAAGCATTTTCTGGGTTTCTTCTGCGAGGCGTATTTGGAGTTTCAGCGTGAGAGCGCCCTCTGGCCTTTGGATGGAGATTTACTGCTTATCACAGAACCATGCTTCACTGAAAGACACGCATGACAATCGCAGCTTCTGTCGAATCGCAATCTCGATTCCATTTCGATTTACCGTGCAGCCCTAGTCTGATATTTAGGTTTTTAAATTGGGGAGATTGCGGCTATGATTACATCAGTAAGCGCCCTCTGGCCTTTGGATGGAGATTTACTGCTTATCACAGAACCATGCTTCACTGAAAGACACGCATGACAATCGCAGCTTCTGTCGAATCGCAATCTCGATTCCATTTCGATTTACCGTGCAGCCCTAGTCTGATATTTAGGTTTTTAAATTGGGGAGATTGCGGCTATGATTACATCAGTAATTTCATAATAGCCGTTGGATAGTGGAGATGGAGGAAACTGCTTGTGGAAGTTTTGCAATAACACAACTGTCTGTATAATGTGTCGAAAAGGTACCACAACCGCAAGAGCAAAGAGACGCGCTCTTTGAGCGTACCGGGTGAATGCAGAAAGCCACTAACATTAGTTGCTGAAACGTCAATGCGTGACTAAACTGATCTTAATAATATCTTAAATTGTGTGATGCACCACGATTTTCAAATCTTGCAGTGTGTGCATGTTTAAGATTTAAGCGAAGAAAATTTGCAAAGATTTTCCTTATATGTGTGCTGCATACAGATTTCATAATCTGTATTTTAAAACTCTTGTAGTCCGAGCCCGGCATTAGAGAGGAAAAAAACTGGTGCATGAAACTCTAGTAATAATTAGGGTTTCAATTTCAACACAGTTTAATACGAATCTACACTTTAACCCTATCAACAAACAAAATATGTTTTGGCACATTGGCGTCAGCCTGCTTACAGTCTAACCACACTTCCCCAGTCTTTTTACACATGAGAGTAAACATGCTGCTGTACTACGCAAATGTAACATCCACATGGGAAAAAAACTGTTCCATTAACTCAATGAAGGCATTTGTTAACTAGTGCATTACTCTTCAAATCAAGGAACATTAATTTTGCATATTACATGCATTTAGATACATGATCCATTCAAATGTTTTTTTTTTTTTTTTTTTGGTTACACTTTATTTTTAAGGTGTCCTTGTTACAGTGTAATTTTACATTTAAGTATGGAGTAATATTAATTAACTACATGTACTTAGTATATGGTTAGGGTTCGGCTTAGGGTTACTTGCATGGAATTATGCATAATTTATTATTATAATAGTAAGTACATGTAACATGGACACCTTAAAGTGTTACCTTTTTAAAAAAAAAATTTAATAAGTCTCTTATGCTCAGAAAGACTGCTTTTAAAAAAAGATGTCAAATCAGGTAGTGTTGTAAAATATTTTTTATAAAACTGTTTTCTATTTGAATGCGTTTTAAAATGTAATTTCTTCCTGTGATGACAAAGCTGAATTTTCAGCAGCCATTACTCCAGTTTACAATGTGATATGATGTGATTATTATAACATGTCATTTTGGAGTTCAAAAAACATTTCTTATTATTAATGTTGTGCTGCTTTATTTTTCGAGGGAAATATTTCAGGATTATTTTGATAAACATACATTTCAAAACAACAAATCTATTGATCTAATATGAATCTTGTGTTACATTATACATATCTTTACTGCCAGTAATGACTAACCCCAAACTATTGAATGGTAGTGTATATGTTGGCATGGGTTTGTTTGTATCTCAGTGGGATAAATGTTTTGAATTACCAGATCATTCTGAAATAAGACACTGCATCTGACTAATTTCACAGAGATTCATAAAGCAGGCAAGTGGACATATGGCCAGTTCACTTTGGCTCTAAAGTGCAAGTTTTAGTGAAGCATCTAGTTCACACTTTAACCCAATCCTTTGTGTGCCGTGTACACTGAAGCTAAAGCACTTTAAAAACTCAATAGACATCACCCCTTTAAATGACAAAAACAGCCTATAGCCATGACTGGTCTTCAAACACACCTAAAAAAAATCCTAGTTCATATAGTGCTCTCAAGCAAAAGTGTCATCCAGAACAAAGTCTAAAATCAGACAAATCATCATAGAACCAATAAGATCTTAGAAGTTCATTGGTGTGATCAAGTTGATGCACGGCCAAAAATGATGTGGGAGAAAGAGTGATCCATCATTGAGAGCATAAAAGTACTACTGCAGCCACTTAACTTGCAAGTAATATGTTGAACAGCACAGCACATTATAAAAGCTGCATTTGAAAAGAAATGGAAAAAAGCAAAATTCACAAGAATCCCGTAAAGGAAAGGCTGTTCTTTTTATCTTCCTCTTTACAATCTTCTCTCTAGGTCCTCCAATGCCTCCACCTAGGGGTGGGCGATATGTAAAAAAATATCATATCACGATTCTTTGTCATGTTGGTTTTGCCATTTTGCAAGTGTCTGAGCATAACAGCCAAACTAATTTTCTTATTATTAAGACAAAGCCTTTCAAGGTAACACAAAAAAGAATGGCAGATATTTATGCCAAAGTGGGCGAAGATAAAAATATTTGTCATTATTTTATCTTTGTTATTAAAAAATAAGAACAAAGATATATACACATAACAACTACACATAATATACAAATAAAACAAACAGTGTTTTATTTTCAGGTACAATAGGTGTATTTAGCAGGAGCATTCAAGAAACTGAATGAACAAATATAAAAATAAAACACTATATAGACTGATTCCTAAAGCAACTGTATTAAAGTTCTTCAGTCAAGAATAGTGAGTGATTTTTCTCTTTGCGTTTTGTTTTAAATTTAAAAAAAAATTGTCATCTGTCTGTCAATTCTGTAACAGTGTTTTATTTTCAGGTACAATAGGTGTATTTAGCAGGAGCATTCAAGAAACTGAATGAACAAATATAAAAATAAAACACTATATAGACTGATTCCTAAAGCAACTGTATTAAAGTTCTTCAGTCAAGAATAGTGAGTGATTTTTCTCTTTGCGTTTTGTTTTAAATTTAAAAAAAAATTGTCATCTGTCTGTCAATTCTGTAACAGTGTTTTATTTTTATACCATCATTTACTCACTCAAAAATTGTTTTAAACCTAAAGGAGTTTCTTTTGCTTTCTTCTGCTGAACATAAATGCTATTTTGAGGAACGTGGAAAACCAAACAGTTGCTGGTCAACAGCAACTTCCATAGGATTTTTTTTTTCCTACTTTCAAATTCAATGTGGACCACCAACTGTTTGGCTACCCATATTCTTCAAAATACCTTCTTTTGTGTTCAGCACAAGAAAGAAATTATTACAGGTTTGGGACAACATGTGAGTAAGTAAATAATGACAGAAATCAATTTTAGGGTGAACTATCCTTAATGACAGTTGGCTGCATGTTTAATACTGTTCCTTTAAGACCTGCATGCGTCTAATATACAAGCACAAATCCGTTTTTCTCTCAACTGTTTACTTTCATTTTAGACATAACCAACTGAGTCTATATGTAAACCTTGTGTGTTTTGACAGTATTAGCGCAAAAGATAACTTAGTTCAGTAATCAGGCACAGTCTGCCAGGCTTTTTAGTGCGAATGAAACATTTAACCGGCAAGGCTTTAAAGCATATGCAAATAATGTACTTTTGTGATTGCGAATAAGTGCAGTGTCCTGTGAGAGTAACTCTACCGCTGAGTTAACACTGATGTGAACGCATGTGGCGTTGTACAGTATATGATGGAGACGCTAGAACTGCTATTGATAGAATGTGCGCCGTAGCACGATAAAACGATATTTCTTCAAAAGCAGATTGTGGAGACATTTTTATCATCCACAATCAAAAATCGTCATATCCTTCTCTTCTCACTCTCTAGTGATTCAGCGCGAGTCTCAGTCAGCAATTTGGGAGCGTAAACACTTTCTCCAATTGGCAGGGCTTGCAGAGACACCTGTCTCCCCACCAATATGTTCTCTTTGCCATGGTCAAGAGAAACAGAAAGAGGGGAGGAATCATAGAAACACTCAAGAGAAAGAGAAACAATTTCAACTTAATTTTTCTTGCATACACATATATACATAAAAAGGAAACAAAAAAAGTGGACAAATAAACAGAAATATTACAGAAATAATACACACAAATAGGCTACTACCATTCACCGGGAATACAGTTTTTTGTTTATAATCAAAAATCCAGTAAAAGCAGGAATGTTGTGAAATATTATTACAATTCAAAACAACTGTTTTCTTTTTGAATAAGCCTACATTTTAAATTGTGCTGGCAAAGCCGAATTTTCAGCCATTACTCCAGTCTTTAGTGTTACATGATGTTTCAGAAATCATTCTAATATGCTGATTTGATGCTCAAGAAATATTTCTTATTATTATCAAGGTTGAAACCTGCTGTGCTAAATAATCTTTTTTGCAGAAACTGTGACTTTTTTCAGGTTTACTTGAACAGAATGTAAAAAAAACAGCAATTCTTTGAAATAGAAGTCTATACTAACAACACAAAATGTCTTTAAGGTCACTTTTGATTAATTTAATGCATTCTTGCGGAATAAAATATAAATTTCTTTAAAAACTTTTACAAATTTTGAATGGTATTGTACCTACATGTTTTACAGGGATATCCTGGATGAAAACCTTCTCCAGAGTGCTCAGGACCTCAGACTGGGCCGAAGGTTTATCTTCCAACAAGACAATGACCCTAAGCACACAGCTAAAATAACGAAGGAGTGGCTTCACAACAACTCGTGTTGCAACTGTTCTTGAATGGCCCAGCCAGAGCCCTGACTTAAACCCAATTGAGCATCTCTGGAGAGACCTAAAAATGGCTGTCCACCAACGTTTAACATCCAACCTGACAGAAATGGAGAGGATCTGCAAGGAGGAATGGCAGAGGATCCCCAAATCCAGGTGTGAAAAACTTGTTGCATCTTTCCCAAAAAGACTCATGGCTGTATTAGATCAAAAGGGTGCTTCTACTAAATACTGAGCAAAGGGTCTGAATACTTAGGACCATGTGATATTTCAGTTTTTCTTTTTTAATAAATCTGCAAAAATGTCAACGATTCTGTGTTTTTCTGTCAATATGGGGTGCTGTGTGTACATTAATGAGGAAAAATATTAACTTAAATGATTTTAGCAAATGGCTGCAATATAACAGAGTGAAAAATGTAAGGGGGTCTGAATACTTTCCGTACCCACTGTACATTCCACCCCTGTTATCAAGTTGAATAGCCCAACTTTAGTCCAGAGATCTTAAAAACATTGTCAATAATCATGTCTTGCATAAGAAACAGTTTCAATCAGTGTCAGGTGAGCCTGAAATCAGTAGAATTACACCAGTTAAATGAAGAATTCAGACAGATTTGTTAACTAGTGGTCTGGCAAAGCAACCCACTAGTAGTTTTGCAAATCCCCTAGAAGAAATAGATTATGAATGAAATCGAAAAACCTAATTGGTGTGAAAAAACAACAACATGGAAAGTTGTTAAACGTGTAATTCCTGTTATGTCCTATGTTCACATGTACATGCAGAAGTAATGTCAGAAAGGCGTTGCGCCACTGCTATGCGAACCAAGCTAAACTCAAGTTTGACAGGTTGCCAGAGAATGCATACTCAGTTGATCTTGTGGACCCAAGAGGGCAAGTGTACTGGCAGCACTCCAGCGAGTTGCAATCACAGGTTTCGCACTCAGGCTCATGTCCCGAGGGAAGAGTTGAGGGGTATTTTAACTCTCGATCATTAAAAACAATAAAATCATGAAACTACTTCCTCATACTATGGGTTGCATAAGTAACAGACCAAGGGGGGAAATTAATACGGTGGATTGGTGAAAAGATTGTCTGTTAAAGGTTAGCAGTTTCTCAATGAGATAATGCAGCAGCGTCAACAGTGATATAAGAGATTTGGCAACAGTCAATGTGCACGTCAAAGGCTAATTTTTTGGCAGCAACAGAGCTGTTCCAGTTAAAGTGATCGAGTTGCCTTGGTTCACTGCATGACACATCTTCATGTCTAATCATAAGTTACTTATTGTATCTCTTAACTTGTGGATCAGCATGTTTGTTTGTTCTAAAACTGCAATTTTACACGCATTTGTATTACATACCAGATCAAATCTGATTTTGAAATTAGGTAAACACGTCTCAGCCTAATTAATCTTTCTTAGGATAATCGAAATTAGCCTTCTTTAAATTCATTACGGTAAAATTTGTATTATAGTCCCTTTTGGTTCCCAAATATTAGCAATCAGATCCAGTCAATCACAGGCACAATAAAAACTTCACATACACACACACTACCCAGAATCCCTAAACAACAGTAAAAATAAAAACTCAAGGCTAACCGGGAAAACTTATTTTACCGCTTCACTGAGCAAGCCGTTAAGACTTAAAAAACGCCATATCAGCATTGGCAAATGAACACTGCAGAAGGCCTGCTTCAAGATAAGCAGCTTTTAGCCTATTCTGCAAAATAAAACCTAGTCCAGTACTGCCAAAAATGCTTAACATGCACAGTCTTGGCAGGAGGAACCCAAAAGGCCGTGAGAGGGTGGAAAAGTGGCGAGGAGTGCTTCACAAACTTTGTGAGGAACTGTTTTCAAGAACTACCATGAGAACACAGAGTACGCTGTGCAGTGTGGTTTATCTCAGCAGCACTTTGATAGAAAAAGTAGAAAAGTATCCTCAAAAACATTGTGTCCATATATTCTAAAACACATACATGGGGCGTACTCATACACCCGGTGCAATGCGGCGCAAGTGTTTTTTGCTAGTTTCTTGCTAGTCTCAGCCCGACGCAGTTATCATTTTCACGTCCTGCGCCACATTGTTTAAAGGGTTAGTTCACCCAAAAATGAAAATTTGCCTGTTTTACTCACCCTCAAAGCATCCTAGGTGTATGTGACTTTCTTCTTTCCGACGAATCCAATCGGAGTTATATTAAAAATTGTTCTGGTCCCTCCAAGCCTTTCAATGGGGGTAAGCGGGTGTTGGTTGTCAACAGTTCAGAAGATGTGAAATAAAGTGCACGCATCCGTAATAAAACGTTCCTCACACGGCTCCGGAGGTTGAATAAAGGCCTCCTGTAGCGAATCCATGCATTTGACGCAGTTATCATTTTCACGTCCTGCGCCACATTGTTTAAAGGGTTAGTTCACCCAAAAATGAAAATTTGCCTGTTTTACTCACCCTCAAAGCATCCTAGGTGTATGTGACTTTCTTCTTTCCGACGAATCCAATCGGAGTTATATTAAAAATTGTTCTGGTCCCTCCAAGCCTTTCAATGGGGGTAAGCGGGTGTTGGTTGTCAACAGTTCAGAAGATGTGAAATAAAGTGCACGCATCCGTAATAAAACGTTCCTCACACGGCTCCGGAGGTTGAATAAAGGCCTCCTGTAGCGAATCCATGCATTTTTGTAAGATAAATATCCATATTTCAAAAGTAATAAACACTTTTTTCCTCACTTCCGCTTTCCACGTCTTCTAAACTGTTGACAACCAACACCCGCAACACCCCCCCCCTGTTCTCCCCGTTTGAGGAAAAATAGCCACCGAATGTACTGAAGGGTTCTACAAAATATTTTAGTCATTATACATATCACTGCATAGTTTCTCAATTATAAAACAATAGACAGAATCTTAGACATCGTATAAGTGATTTATTTAAGCACTAGAAAAATACAATAAGAATAATTTTTGAGTAATGTAAAAGAAAAAAAAGAATTCGCTTTGTATGTCAAGTACATACTCAGATTAGCAGAAATAGCATTCACACTGATAGCTGTCATACAGATAGTAATCACATGCTGATTAACAGTCATACTGATGGTAATCATGCAGAAGATCGTGCGTCATGAGCCGTCATGAGAGAGCGCCAGATTTCAAATAAACAATATTCCACGCATCTTTTAGTTTTTTTTTAGTGGATGGTCTCATTCTGTTTGTAACACTGTATACTACAAAACCATGTTGCTTTTTACTACCATGACTAGCAAGTTATTCCATAACGGATACAAACAATAACTCTCCCTGAAGAAATTAGACGTAAACAAAGGAATAACCATCCATATTACAACGTTATTGTTTCGTTGGACTAAAAGTGCTCTATGGGAAGTTGTTCAGTGGACCCTTACCTTTCTAACTAAACTGGGATTTACAGCTGTGGATGCGTTTGTGACTTGCTATTATGATGAATCTGGTATGTACTGCGTTTTGATTATGCATGTTTTGATGTGTACTGCTTACACAAATTTAGCAAATACATTCCTTATAAGATTTCCATTGAAAAACAGCGATCTATCGTCGATGATTGAGGCTTAGACCTTTATAATGATATATAGTTTGTAAAGATTAATTTTGTCCTGTTTCATTTAATCTATTCATAAATATTGACACGTGCAAACAAAGAGAATTCAGTGCGCCGGCGTCCAGGTGCGTGAAAAACAGCGATCTATCGTCGATGATTGAGGCTTAGACCTTTATAATGATATATAGTTTGTAAAGATTAATTTTGTCCTGTTTCATTTAATCTATTCATAAATATTGACACGTACACACAAAGAGAATTCAGTGCGCCGGCGTCCAGGTGCGGGTTAACAGGTTAAAGAGTGTGTTAGTAATATGCGTCTATAGGCGGGTCCACAACGCACATACACTCTGCTTATTACGGTACACACTCAGGGGCGCACAGCAGCACACAAACATGCCAAATATTACAAATTAAAAGATTACAATGTAAAAGATTATTATTGTATAGGCTAAATAAATATGAAAATTCCTACATGTCATAATGGATAGTCATTGCATGTATCAGAATTAGGTTACCTATTTGCTTGCACACGAGCAGGTCCGTTTTTTCTCTGAGATGCGTTCAGTCTTTTGCGCTTGCCGTGTAAATAGCGAATCCGCCATGGCGCGAGCGCAACTGGCTCTTAAAGGGAATGGGAGATGAGACTCTGATTGGATTATTGCACGTTATGCCCAAAACACACCCATTACTCATTAAGAGAATAGGGACAACACTTTTAGACCATGCGCCGGGCGCGCCGACCATTTTTACCGTCATTATACTAGTAAAAGTGGATTCGGACACGCCCTCAGTGCGCCTGCATCTTGCACTTTAGACCATGCGCTTAGATCGTTAAAATAAGGCTTGAGGTCTTAAAATGACAACAGCCTAAACTGCTGCTGTCTGTGTAATTAAAGTGCTCATTTATCAAGATGGGGTCTTAATAAAAGTTGTCTGTCTATGCAGTAAATGCATTTTTTGTGACTAAAGAAAACAGAGAAAAAGAGCTGTGGTGAAAAAAGGTAGGGAAACTTCCAACACCCATAATGCACTTGATTCAATCAGACGTTCAATGACGCCTTTATTTCAATTCTTAACGTTGATTCCTTAACAAAATAAAGTATTTTTATTCAAACAAACAGTAGTGAATAACTACAATCTCTAATCACGTTTATATAACCGCTAGCATATCTATCATGATAATATAGCCTATAACTCAACAACACAGCAGCAGCTAGCTCGAACGGCTAACGAAAAATGGGTCAGAAGCTCTGGGTAACATCCTTGGTCCCAGGGATGAGGCTACACCAAAGGAATCTTCAGTTAAAACACTAACATATTGCTCCCGATCGTGACAGGAGAAAGATCATAAAAAGGCCAATGTGCATTAGGAACATAGTCCAGGCCTGTTTTGTGCCTCCTTCCATCGCCATCTACGAGTCCAATCATTCTGATGGCAAGAAAAGAAAAGCTACATCAAAGGGAAACTGCTGCACAAATTTGAAAGGATAATTAAGAATCGCTATAAAAGAACTGGCAAGGGAAATCAGCCAGGCTTTGCATATCTAACAGGCATAATCAGAGTGGATAAAAATACCACCAAGTCATTCTGTTTTGCCTTGGGTGCGCAGGTCAAAGGCATCCTTTCTTCTTTCCCAAGTCGATCCCCATTGAAGCTGGCCAAGAGACAAGGAACACACAGCCAAAGCCCACTGAACCGCAAGCTTCAGGGACAAACTGCTCTTCAACATTCCCAAAAAACTCAAGTATTATACTCACAGCAGAAGTCATTAGATTCAGAAGCAGCTAACAAAAGCTGGAGCAGCGGAGGTGATGTCTTGAGTAAGATACAAGAAAAATCCTTCTTTTTTTCCCCCCTACATGCTATAAATCTGCCATAACAGGAGGATTTTCAAACCAAACCCCTTTAACAGCTAATACTGAGGAGAAGCAGCCACCGCCACAAAAATGAAAGGTTTATCGAGTGCAAAGCAATAATGCACGTCTTAATTGGTTTGGCTCCGTCTGTTCAGTCAAGCCTGGTTGGGAAACATTCCGAGTGGTTAGGAGTGACCTTTATGCCTCCAGAGATGCCATAAATGCACCTATAGGATTAGTGAGCAAAATACGCCTTTTAAAAAGACAAAGGCAAATACAAATATTTTTACTTTCAATTTCAGGGTATTGCTCAAGAAGACATATTTCAGGTACACAATCACCTTGAACATATGCCAGAGGTATCTATAGAACCCGAGTTTAAAAAACAAAACTAAAAAAACACGGAATGTTCTTACTCAAGTTTCACTCGGATATCCTTCCTATAGAACGCAACTGTGCCCACCCAGTTTTTCCTGCGCTGTTGGTTTAAAGAGTATTATTCCCATAGATTTTAAAAAAGTTGTAAGCCATGAACCAAGCCAATTAGCTACGAGGTGAATCACAACATTACAAACTTTAATTTGAAGGAAAAAAAAGTATCTGAAAATCTAAATAAAGTCAAAGGTCATGACTGTGCATTTATCAGAAAGAACTGCAATCCCATGAAGCACTGCGAATGTCACAATTGAATTGATGGAGACGTATAGAACTACTGAGTTAAAGATGTTAATAATATAGAAACCATATATTTTTACTTTTATTGCAAAAAAATTTGATATTACGCATACAAATATTATAGTAATTTGAGAACATAAGCAGACTGACACATAATATGCAGTTCTTCATTGGAGTGGGTGTGGGCACGATTTACTAAACTAGTTGAAATAATGTAGGCTGATGGCTTTAACAACCTCGCAACAACCTTGCAGCTCGAAGCAGGTCTGTCTTTACAGGTTATCGTTCAAAACCAATTGCCCTATGAAAAGAATGAATGAGATTTTTACTTTCAGAACCTGATTGTTGCACTCTATTATTCTTGTGAACTGCTGTGACACATTTAGCCTAATAATCTGCATTTGTAGGTTGTAACCTGCAATTGCAGTTAACCAATTAGCAGCCACATTTATCCAAAAAGACTAACAAATTAGGAAAAACGCAAGCAATTATTCACACTTAAAACAGTACTTCAAAAACTAGAGCACACATATGTGGAAAGGTAAAGAAAAGGAAACTTTTTTTTTGACACGTTTGTTAAGAGTAAGGTAACCATTTAATAACTTACAGATCATTATTTTACATGTGAACTCTCAGCTGTGAGCTAAAAACAAAAACACACTCACGGCAAAAAAATTATTATAGCACATGAACAACTTTTGAAAGTGAAACTATAAAAATGATTTTCTCATTCTTGCACAACACTCACACTTTACGTTCCCTGTATGCCAATGAAAGTGTTATCTTATAGACACAGCACTGTTAGTGGACAGTCACACATATTATGATATGTGGAAGTTAAAGGGACAACTCACACAAAAATAACAGGCAGAAAGTTAGGAACACTAACCCTTTCATTTTACCTGAACTAAAACTAGGCCACATGTGACAAAGTCATTCGCTTAAACACGTTATAAATTGAATACATTAATTGTGGCTTTTGACGATCAAGTTACTAAGCTAATTACATGCAGTTTCACTTTAAATAAATCATCACCACCTTGTCAAATAAACCAGTAACAGCTCAAATAACTCTGGCTGTTTCAAAATCTAGTGAGTTGCTTAAAAAGACAGCATTTTTAGGCATAACTGGCAACATCAAACTAATTTATAATGTACAAAAGCTATCTAGGTAACTTAGGCGGCTCACTAGTTTTATGACACAGCCAGTGACTTACACTTTCGATAGTTAAATACCTTAACGTAATAAGTTAACTTAAGGTACTTTTGCCTCACGTCTCCGGTTGTAATCAAAAGTTTTACTTGTCTAAACACAATAGGGAGGGTGGGAAGTGGCCCACTTGCTTGTGATTGAGGGGAATGTGGAATGTGGAGGTTGGCAGCTAACACTGACTGCATCGGAGTTGATAATAAAACACGTAAGCTACGTACAAGAGCTAAAGAGCGGTGTAAAATGGTAAGGTCATATCATGACAGTTTCGCTCGGAGAGGTAACGTTAACGTTAATCTGCCCAGCGCTGCATGCGAACTCCCCCTCGTTACATTTGCTGCCAGGCTAGCTCGCACCAAAGCTGTCACGGAATGCTAACAAGTTAGCGACATGTATTTAGAAGCGTCCGGTATAACCGCGTCAAATACAACAGTCATAACTTCTGAGCGAACATAAAGCGCGAATTAAAAACACCACGCCTCACCTTCTCTGATTAAACGTCGCCCATTCCTCTGCACAGCGACTCGCTTTAGCTCCAGCCTGGCCTCCTCCTTTCCCAGCTGTGCTCCTCTCAGCCGTTGCTATTTTTCCAGCTCTCAGCCCAACCGGAAGTGGACGCGTGCTGTCTCCAGGGGACGCGCTGTCAGGGAAGTCGCTCGGTAGATGCTATAGAGATCAGCGGTAGGGCTCGCCCCCTTCCCTTCGACTTTTCGCTTCAAGGGTCAGGCAGTGTATGTTTAAGGATGTCAGCTTTGTTGCAGTCATTTCAGTGAAGAGTATCCAGAATTCACTTCCGTGAATACCTACTAAACCAGATTTTGAGGCCGGTTTATAAATCATTAAAGAACCATAAAGTCTAAGTCTTTACTAATACAGAACTCTTTAAAAAAAATAAAAATAATAATAATTATAAAAACTTGGAAAGAGGTCATAATAACCCGTGTGCATCCTTCAGCTGGCCAGTTTCGAGTTGTTTTACTACATCTAACAGCAGAGGGAGCCATAGGCTAAATTAACAAGTAGAGTAGACGTCTGTTCACATTGTTCAGTAAACAATACTGAAAGGCTAATCTATATAGGCATAAATTATGTTATATAATCATCGCTATAATATGATGTAGAACAATGACACAAATAACGTATTACATAGGTTACAGAATTTACTATATTTCAATATGCTGTTCTGCAGCACTGTATCATCTAAATGATAGCCACAGGTATGGGGTGATTAGAAATGGTTTTGTTGACCCCAAGGGGTGATGGTGATATTGATAACATTTTCAAACAGTCTCGCTCATCAAAAGGTTTCCTGTTGAAGTTGTAATCTTCCTTGAAATAGGGCTTTGTTAGCCACTGCGCCATTCACTTGACTGAGAATTCCTCGGCAGTAAGCTAATGGGGATGATTTTGAGCGGGGTCGGCGTTGGGGATCAGAGCTGGGGACCCGATCGGGGTGGCCCTGGAGCTCAGAGGTGCCTTGCAGCGATTTGTAGTCCAGGTGACTTTGCAAATTCCCCTCCTGCTTAAGGCAGTCATAGCTGGATGATCATTTTCTAGACTTTCCCAAGTCTGCATATCAGGGATCAAAAACAGCAAATTAAGTATGTGATTAAAATGTCTAGTCGACATTATTTGACTCAAAAAACACTATTGTTTAAAAGTTTGGAGGCTCTGAATGAAAGTAATAATTATTCAGTAAGGATAACATAAGGATCACATACAGTAAAAGGTGTCCTTTTGAACTATCTTTTGTAAATGTATCACAGTTTACACAAAAAATATTAAGCAGCACACACAATTATTATTATTATTTTTAAGTTGTAAGCATGTGATTAAAATGCTTAGTCGACCTTATTTGACTCGAACAACACTATTGTTTAAAAGTTTGGAGGCTTTGAATGAAAGTAATTTTATTCAATAAGGATACATTATATTAATCAAAAGTGACAGTAAATACATTTCTGATTTTACAAAAGATTTCTACTTCACATAAAAGGTGTTCCTTTGAACTATCTATTGTAAATGTATCACAGTTTACACAAAAAAATATTAACGCACAATATTTTTTTAAGTTGTAAATAAAAAAAATTCAAAAGAAAATACCATTTAATTTGTTTTTACTTAAAAAAACACGTTTAATTCAGTGTTACGTGTCATTTCTTTGTAACTGTTTGTGAAATTTACTAGCAATTTCTAAGTGAAAATTGCTAGTAAATGTCTTTATTTTCATTGCAACTTTTTTCAACATTGTGAATAAAAAGAAATATTTCTTGAGCAGCAAATCAGCATATTAGAATGATTTCTGAAGGATCATGTGACACTGAAGACTGGAGTAATGATGCTGAAAATTCAGCTTTGTCATCACAGGAATAAATTACATTTTAAAATATATTAAAACAGAAAAGTATTATTTTAAATAGTAATACTATTTCAGTTTTTTTGATCAAATGAAAGCAGCCTTGGTGAACATAAGAGACTTTTGAATGGTAGTATACAACTGTATTTATTTTCAGTGTATCAGTCAATGCATCAACCAAGAGATGGATGTTGGTCACTACTAATATGATTTATACATCAAAAATCTATACTTTGCTCCTTCAAAACACACACACAAAAAAACGATTTTATACGTAACCGTGCCAATGATAGATCAAAAAGTCCCGTGCTGATTGATGGTCTGCCATTGATAGCTGCTGATAGAGATCAGAGTACCTCAGGTTTACAGGTGCACTGCATTCTTGGCAAGCCAGCGCTGTGTCACAGGTGAATGTCACTGCGGGGTGTTAACTGATCTTTAGATTTCTTCAAAAGCCAAGCTTGACCCTCAGATAAAGATATTATAAAGGAATTCAGCCATTTTCTAAAACAAATTAAGACACTGGTTTGTGTTATACTATCAACATTTTAGTAACACACTATGTTCAAAGCTGGAAAGTGAGTTGAAATAGTAAAGCTGTTTTTCCTATAGGCTACTAACTTACATGAATTGGCCATTGTTTTTTTGTATGTGCTCCAGGAGTCCAGAAATACCTTGGCTGTCAGCACCGGGACAGAACAATAGCCTCCCAGTCCTGTAAAACCCAGGATCACTGAGGGAGAACATACTTTCCAATAGCAGGTGTTTGAGTCTGTCAGTACCTGCTCCTCACCACGACTGCCGGTGAAAGGCTCGGGTTGTCCAGGTGTGCATGTGCCTGTGTGCCTGTGTGTGTGTGTGTGTGTGTGTGTGCAGGACTTATTCCTCTAAGGTTACTATTTGGCAAAGCTGGGGATTGAAACATACTATATGGTGATCAGATTGTTGAGCATGTTCATATCTCACGTGTTTTGTCAGTGTAATTCACACAAAATGTTTTCACATCCTTTGTGCTTAGGGTTGCTGAATGCATTTTTGTTATTTAAAAAAGCAAAACATATCTGTTTTTCAAATCAATTTCTCAGAGTGTTTTTGTGCTAAAAAGAACAGTGTTTATTTAGCTGGAAAACTCAGTTTTCTTCGTTTCAAACTTCCTCCCTGGACACATTTCTGTGTGTTCATAAAGCCGCTACAATCCCACAAACCAACATCCTCAGTCACTTGCGAGCCATAGTGCTTTTATTAATATGAGCAAAAGACTAATTTTTTTGAGTTAGTATTTTATTAAGTCTGTGAGAAGCCTTAAAAGTTTAGAACTGACATAATCATCGCTAAAAGTATGATTTAAGAGTTTATGATGTAATCCTGAAACATTAATTTCATATCACACTTAGTCCTTAGAAGCAAATGATATTCTCAGGCAGTTATACATATGTGTGTAATGATCGGCCTGCTCAAACTCCCATCTGTAGTTCATTGTCTCTTCTCTTGATAATTTTACACCTAATCACCACTTTTGCACCCAAATATAGCGAGCTCTAATGACAGATGATAATCATGCAATATATGCCTGAAGCATATTGATGTGAGGTTTCCCACGCAGAAACACTGTGGTGATTGGATTTAAAAAAATAAAGCACTCTCATCTGGCACCCAGTGGGTGATCAGAGTTATTCGGCTTTTGCGTTTAATAACGTTTGCAAAAGGCGATGATGGTAGATAAACATAACTATATATAATATACCTATATATATATATATATATATATATATAAAATACATTTTCAGATTTGTGTTAAATGCATTTGAAAATGTACAAAATACCTAATCACTAACATATATATGTTTTTAAATGTACAAAAATATTTTTTAGATGGCTTTAGTTCTTCAAAGATTTTCAGTCTAAATATATTCATGTCCAAAATACTTTGTAAAAAAAAAGAATACAGCATTTAGATTTTACAGAATATACAACAGTTTTTTCTATATTTTACAAATTTATATTTTATTTTGTTTTGTGTATTCTTAACACTATATACTGCTTAAAGGCAGCAAGTGGTCAAATAAAACTTACTCTTCTCTATCATTATTTTTAAAAGAACAATCTTTTCATTGACATAATTTAAAATGAAGTAAAAGCCAGAGCACTCGTTTTTGCTTTTTTGTGTGTGCTGTACACAATGTACAAGGCACAAAAAGGTTAAATGAAAAGAACAATCATGAGATTTTATATCCTCTCCACAGAGATGCATTATCACATTGCAGTTGCCTAAGAAATTAAGCCAAATTGTGGATATAATGGCTGAGGCTTGAGAGAACACAACGTGGGGGCCTGAACAGGGGGAGAGCGGATGAGTGATTCCTGGCACAAGCGGAAAGAAAAGAGAGAAAGAAGGAGACAGAAAGAGTACGAGCGAGAGAAGTATACTGACTGGTGCTTAGCTCGAATGAAAGCTCCTGCTTTGCGGACCAGAGATCAAAACTGAAGGGGCCGGCCTGGGTCTTCACCTGGGCCCTTTGTCATTGATAAGTCTGTCATCCCTGCTGATATTGGAGCAGTAATGGCAACCGATGATTAGCCCACTCCTGAGCCATTAACCACATTTCTTATCCCTCTGCTCATGCTCCGCAGGGGAAAGACACACAAAGAGATCCTTTATAGCCCTTCAGCCTTAAACTCCAAGGCCGCGTCCACCTGACCTGTTGAGATAGTGAATTGGTGGGTTTTTGTTAAATGTGAGCCAAAATCATCACAATTAAAAGAACCAAAGACTTAAACTACTTCAGTCTGTGTGCATTGAATTTATTTAATACACGAGTTTCACAATTTGAGTTGAATTACTGAAATGAATGAACTTTTCCACGACATTCTAATTTATTGAGATGCACCTGTAGATAAGACCAATGACATGGGCGCAGAAACCTGTGGAATTAACCAGACATTAGGGGTGCACATATGTTTTTCAGCCTGGTTCTCATAAGAGAACCTGGAGATTTGGTTTGGTCCTCACACTGTGTGACCCATTAAATAAAACTATAAAAAGAAATTAATAATGGTGATAATATTATTGCACTTTATTTAGGTTTAAATAAACAAAATAATAAAGTGTGATTATTAGTGCTGTCAAACGATTAATTGCAATTAATCGCCTCCAAAATAAAAGTTTTTATTTACATAATATATGTGTGTACTGTGTATATTTATTATGTATATATATATTAATACACTCACATATAGTGTATGCTTTGAAATATTTACATATATATATATATATATATATATATATATATATATTTATATTATATATATATATATATTTAATATATAAACAGCATATTTTTCTTAAATATATGCATGCATGTGTTTGTATTTATATATACATAATAAATATATTTAATATATAAACATAACTTATTTTTCTTAAATATATACATGCATGTGTGTATTTATATTTTATATTATGTACACAATTTTTTTTATTTTGGATGTGATTAATCGTGATTAATCGTTGCCCAGCACTGTTATTATTATTATTTTATTTTACAGAACAATAGTATAATTAAGATTTGCTTAAATTTAAAACTGCTTTGAAATAATGTCTTGTGAAAAGTGAAATACAAATAAATTTGACTTGACATAAAATTACAGTAGAAACTATTTTCACTCAGAAATTGCTATTCAATGTTACAAACAATTGGAAGGAAACAGCAAGTAACACAAAATGTGAAATTTATAAGTGGAAAAATGAAAATAGTATTTTCTTGTAAAATGTATACTCCAATAATCGTTATTTACAACTTTTTTAAAGATATAATATTCATGACTGTTTAAATTTTTTTTGCTTTCAAACATTAAACCACAGAGCTGTTATTTTGACAGAAATTCTCAGGAACAATATTAAATGTTTCATTTGATAAATTCAGGAAGATGGTTGGCACATATGTTTTAAAATTATTCACATTATTCATTACATGACTAATAACAAAAAAGTTGAACATCAACAAGAACAAGTAACAGCAACAACAAATAAGCTCCGACTTTCGGGTTCGGAAAGGAACGCAGCATTCTCCATATCCATTATCCTTAATGATGTCATACTCAACAGCTGGCCAATTAGCAGCTGAGAATACAAATGATGCATCTACTCTGAGCGCGACCCTCTTTCCTGTCTGAGGATAAGATAAATATTCTTTTAATATCTAAAAAACCGAAGCAGCACAAATGAAAATTTTTACAGCACAAACCAGCACAAACGGAGCACAAACGATTGAGACTATTTTGCCGACGTTTTGCGTTGGGTGGGGGGCCAACTTCACGGAGGTGGATAAGCTGGGTTAAAACTACATTTTCAGTTTATTTGTGATCATGTCATGTTGTTCGCAGCGAGCCGGCAGGTTCACCACAGATTCCCGAACCCTGCCATTGTGGGTTAAGACTTCTGCCAAGCTAACACGGCTAGCAGTTGACACCTCATAGAGCAAAAGGGGGGCAACCTATACTCCATCTGCTCTGTTTCACCTAATTATCTTCCGATTACGCTGACAAATTCTCTATTTCCGTTCCTAAATGGAGGATCTGGCAACAGGCTCTTCCTGTGGTGGTTAATGTTCCCTACCCATTCGTTTAATTTTCCAATCTCTATAAACATAATCCTCAACACCGGCAAAGTGGCCAGTGAGTAACACCTCACCTCCACAGCTACCCTGACCCCCGTGGGACGGGCCCGACACGGCCAGCCGGGAGAGAGCGGGTCGGCCACTCTGCTCGTGTATGTGCATTTAGGTGGGACGAGAAAGGGTATTGTGCTTCTACCAATGTGTTCCTTTCTCATCTGGATAGTTTCCTCATCACCTCTTTAAATCTTAAAGTGTTTGGCATGAAGCCTGAGCCGGGTTCTCCTGAGGCTTTCTACCATGAGCACTCGGGGGTCAGTGGCTGCCGTAAATCTCCCGATTCTTTTGCTTTTGAGCAGAATCGTTCACAGAACCGTATGTGGAACACACATTCATTTTCCCTTCTGTTTAATTGCTCGGTTTCTTCGCGATGCCAATGGATGAAATCATTTTTATGCCACTTTGAATATCTCAGTAAATATGTATGAATTTTATTTCGACTATATAGCTCCCTGCACATTAGGCTTGTCAGTCTCCCATAGGCTATGATGTTTTAGGTCTTTAATAAAGAAAGTGCACTGCCATGTAATTGGCTCCCTGTGGAAGGGACCTAAAGACTGCGAAAGCCACTTGGCAAAAGGTTCATACGAACGGCGAGAGATGTGATAATGAAAGGCCTTCAGACATGTGGAGAATTTCCACACACGATCATGGCAACAGTACAGATGCGGTAAGCGTCGTGCGTTAACTTGGATTACCCAGAACCATCTTCCATTTCTCTCTATACTGCTTCTCCCAATATGATGTGTGAGTTGTTAAAGGCTCCTCATAAACCCGAGATGAATGCCAGTCTCCTGCTTTTAAATGGGGCTTTTCTGGAGGCGAAATGATGGCAGACGTTTTGTTCACACTTCATTCCAGAGCAATGCAATAAGTGACATGACCGTGGCCCCGACCAAGGCTCAAAGAGTCATGGCTTTTACCATGTCTGTCTGTGTCCCTTAGTCCCTCCCACTGATGTGGGATCTCAACTCTGGTTTCCTAAATAAAACAGACACTGTGGACACAGCTGAGCCAGAAATACATTCTTGGGCCCCTTATAAAGAACACGAAGGAAAAAAAACTGCAGGTACGGATCAAACAGGTGGATGACGGTGCTGTGGAAATACTTGCACATGCTTGACTGGAACACAGAGATCCCGGCACTTTTGTTATTACATTCAAAACGTCTGGAAGGATTAATATGTGGTTGCTGTTTGCTATGGAACCACAAGGAGGCAAAGTTAAGGCAAAAAGTTAAACGATATACAGATAGACAGACAGATGTGCTTCCTGTTCATTTTTCATGATATTTAAGAGTAAAGTCTTAATGACATATCTTTCTCTGTAGGGAAGGTCAAAGCAAAATCCACTTATTTAATGTATACACAGCAAAGTTAGTGATGATTCAAGAGGGGCAGAAGTTCAAAACAATATTTACAAGCAGTGTGTGTGTGATTAAAAGCATAATTCAATTAGTCAGGGACTTTGGGTCAAAGTTCAGATTGTCAGCGGAAGGATACAGCGGATGTTTCTGCTAAATTAAACTGATTATAAGACATGAAATCTAAACTAACACTATTGTAGGAATGCAAATACTTATAAGATGTATATATTATATTATATTATATTATATTATATTATATTATATTATATCATATTATATTATATTATATTATATTATATTATATTATATTATATTATATTATATATTGGTTATAGTATTTATATATCATATATTTAAAAAATTAAATATTAATAATTATAGTAATAATTATATTAAGAATATAATAAAATGTAAACTATTATTACTTACAATTTTTGTAGCTATAAAGTAAATTATTGTGAATATTATAAATAATACAATTAAATATTAAATGATATAACTAGTGTACAATTATATAATACAATATAATATAATATAATATAATATAATAATGATTTATTATAGTTTTATATATCAAATATTTTTTAATGATTTGACATTACATTTAAAATAAACAGAATTGCAGTAATATTAATATTAAGTATAGTAAAATGTATAATATATATTTGAAGCTATAAAATATTGGGAATATGATAAATATTAAAATTATATATGGAGAGAATGCTAATAATACTACAAAATTTATAAATAATAAATATTAAATGAAATATTACATTATATAACTATTGTATACTATGTAGTATTACACAATGTAATTTACTATATCTATTTAAGTTAATTTAAATAGATATAGTAAATTATAGCAATCATAATTATATAATAATTTATGTATTTCAGATGTGTTTTCACAGCTGTGGTTTAACATTGCGGATGATGATATAGGGCTGTAAAGGACAGAAATCACAGCTGTTTGGCCCTGCAGGAGAAGGTGCTCTGCTGATATGGAAAAACAAGTCGAACAAGAATGAGAATTTATTGCATGCTGTGAGATGTCGTGACAGCTCTGTAAAGGACATGCATAAATCAGAAGCAATTGGAAAAGTTGCTGTTTTCAACTATTGTGGCGGTGCACATGGAGGTCCACATTGAGTATATGCATACTGTGACCTCCTCTCAATGTGATGTTAAGCTACTCTAGTGACAAAAAGATATAAGATATAATCCCTAAAGATCCAACAAGATGACATGGTGCTGAAAGGTGGCTTGTCTGGCAGATGTAGCCCACACAAGGACAGATGTGCATTACATATATGTTTGTACTATATTCTTGGATGATATTGCATTGTAAGATTGAAATCTCACTATCGGCATCAGATTAGGCTGGAGGATGTCCTGTCAGAAAATGGTAACAATAAAACAATAGAGTTGACATTTTACAATAAAAATGTCAAAGAAAAAAAAACCTTTAAAGACAGGACATTTGTTTTAGGACAGAAAGAGCAGTCAACACTACAATATATGAAGCACAGAAACAAGATTTTGGACATCAGCATGAAATGAATCTGTATGAAAAAAGTAGTCAGATTTTCGATGTTAGTTTTATGTTCACTCGGGCTTCAGATTTATCAGTGTTTCACAGACAGCAGAGACTAGAGAACTGCACTGGACCCTAATGCTAACTTAGCATCTCTGCTAACCTTCATTTTTAATGTAGCCATTCAGTGCATTGCCTGCAGCTAGCCATGCTAAGCTCTTCTGTGTTTACACAGATGGCATTCTGTCCTCTTCCATCGACTGCTCCTATAATTCCTAGCGTAACAACTTCCCCTAAATGTAGCCTTTGAAAAATTCCAAAAACAACATGCACTTAGCATTTTAATAAGAGAATGGCTTGATTCGATACATATTGTCGAGTGTCCTGGTCCTCCCAGTCCATCTAAGACTGGATTTCCGAGCCTTTCGTTCCGACCATCTGAGAATGTCTCTGTGAGAGAAGGACTGGAAGATAGAGATTTGAAGAAACGCAAACCATATGTAGGCAGAGATCTCTTCTACGCCCAGTGTCTGCTGTTTGTTTTCATAAACTTCACAGTCAATGCACCCCTGAAACCTCAAGCCATGGAGAGTTTGTGTCAGGGTGTTATGTTCTCAATGTCTTACTTTGCTTTAGAGTACTGAGAAATTTTACAATGCCAAATTTGATGCAACTGAACCACTGAGATAACAGAGGAAAAAATGTCCCAATGATAAACAATGGTAAAAGTGTCGCAATTGACCTGAATTCACCCTAAAGGGCAAACATGTATTTCATTGCTGAAGTCAAATAAACTCACAAATGCTGATTACAAATGATTGTAAAGTCCATAAAAATATTATTTATTGCTGATAGAGTCAACTTAATAGAATTTATCATGTTCAAAATAAGTAAAATTTTATTAACAGCATTTGTGGCATGTAAATTACTACAGAAAACAATTATGACTCATTCACTAGCAGCTTCAATAAAGAGAAAAAGGGAGAATATAGCAGAATATCACAATATACATATAGTAAGTAGCCATGAAAGCTGAGCTCCAGGGGGCTTTTCGAGCGACGCAGGGCCCGAGTACCCGGCACCCCTAACCCTCTGAAATTTTCATCAAGCTCCTATATTTATGTTTAGTTCTTTCAATTTAATGGCATAGAAAAGGACCTATACATTGCCATTAATGTAAAATTACTGAACCTAAACATAGGAGCCTGATAAAAATGCTAATTTTAGAAGAAAATTTATATATATATATATATATATATATATATATATATACACACCCCAAAAAGAAGGTGGGACACTGTACAAAAT
>NW_015505580.1:743086-746292 GCF_001515645.1 Sinocyclocheilus grahami | reverse complement strand
TGTGGCGAGTATCCCGAGTCCAGATTAGCGTCGCCCTGGAAACGCCGCTGCCACACTGATCACCGACGCACAACACCTGTGCTTGATGAGTGGCGCACCTGGAGCTCGTTCCCGCTAGCCATAAAAGCCAGGAGAAGAGACACCAGCACGAAGGCACCCCGGAGCTCCAGGTGACATTAATGCTTGTTTCTCCTTGTTCACAGACTCCGAAGGCACCCTGGTAGAGGGATCTGCACCACGGCTCTTCACCCACGAGCACCACGCTGAGACGGGCACCGAGCACCATTCATCAGAGCACGTGTGATCAGTGTGTGGGCAATAAATCAACCTCCGGGGCTCTTTCGATCAGTACCGAGTCTGTGTTCTCATTCACCCTGCGACATATGGTGGAAAATGCGGGCATTACAGGTGAATTGAGACACAGACTGGTACCGCCAGGTTGCTATAACGATCTCTGTGCTTCTAGGAGAAACCGCTCATATGGAAGAGGTCATCCGCCGCCTAACGAGGCTCTCGGCCCGCCAGCAGCAGTTTACCGAGCGACTGGCTGCCCGGCAGGAATATACTGACAGGAACAGCTGCAGGCCAGCGGGGCGGGGCGCCTGCCCCTCCCGGAAGCGCCAGTCAAAGCACTCCAATACCTCGTCCGGTTGACCGAGAACGACGACATCGAGGCTTACCTCCCCACATTTGAGGTCATCGCGGGCCGGGAGGGGTGGGTCCAGGAAGAGTGGGCTCGCATCATCGCCCCCTTCCTCACCGGAGAAGCGCAGCGGGCCTATTATGCCCTGAGGGCACCCCGGAATGAACCGTATGACTAGCTCAAAGCCGAAATCCTAGCCCTGGTGGGCCTATCGCCCATGGGGGCGATGCAACAGTTCTATCAATGGACCTATGATGAACGGCAGCCAGTGAGAGCGCAAGTTGCGCAACTGGCCCGATTGACTCACCTGTGGCTTCTTGTGGGGTCCCCGACCCCGGACCAGGTAGCCGAGAAAGTGCTCATCGATCGGCTGCTACGGGCACTGCCCCGCCCGCTGAGGCGCCCGGTCAGTATGCGAAATCCCCAGGACATCCACAGCCTGGTAGAGGCGGTCGAGCTGGCGGCAGCAACGAACGCCCGCAAGGCAGGGGAGAGAGCGGGCCTGGCGCCCCGCAGGGTGATGGAGCGGCGTCCGCTCGAAGGCGCACCGCGACCAGGCAGCAGACCGGCGGTCTCCGACTTGGCGGATGAGCCAATGCCGACGGCCCGGGGCTGGATGGCGGGGTGTTTCTTGCACCAGGATGGACTTTCCCCGGGCCCCAGCAGGATGGTAAAACTAGAAGGGAAACCAGTACAGGCCTTCTTGGATTCCGGCAGTTCAGTCACCCTCGTGCAACCGTCCCTGGTACGACCAAGGCCCGAGCAAAAATCCAAGTTGCCGCTTACGTGTGTGCACGGAGACACCCGCTATGTACCGGCCCCTACAGTGCGGATTTCAGCGGAGCCCGGGACCTGGGCCATCGAGGTGGGCATTGTGCCGGATCTCCCCGTACCTCTGCTCCTGGGACGGGACTGGCCGGGGTTCCAGAAGCTCCTCCTCGTACCCAGGATGCCAGGCCATACCGGCTGGAACGGGCCACGGTGACCCCGTCGGGGACCGCCCAGCCCAAGGCCGGCCTACCTAGCGACAGAGCGGGCCTGGCGCCCCGCAGGGTGATGGAGCGGCGTCCGCTCGAAGGCGCACCGCGACCAGGCAGCAGACCGGCGGTCTCCGACTTGGCGGATGAGCCAATGCCGACGGCCCGGGGCTGGATGGCGGGGGGTTTCTTGCACCAGGATGGACTTTCCCCGGGCCCCAGCAGGATGGTAAAACTAGAAGGGAAACCAGTACAGGCCTTCTTGGATTCCGGCAGTTCAGTCACCCTCGTGCAACCGTCCCTGGTACAACCAAGGCCTGAGCAGAAATCCAAGTTGCCGCTGACGTGTGTGCATGGAGACACCCGCTATGTACCGGCCTGTACAGTGCGGATTTCAGCGGAGCCCGGGACCTGGGCCATCGAGGTGGGCATTGTGCCGGATCTCCCCGTACCTCTGCTCCTGGGACGGGACTGGCCGGGGTTCCAGAAGCTCCTCCTCGTACCCAGGATGCCAGGCCATACCGGCTGGAACGGGCCACGGTGACCCCGTCGGGGACCGCCCAGCCCAAGGCCGGCCTACCTAGCGACGGACAGCGAGAGGGAGGGTGAGTTTCAGCTCGCTAATCTACCGTCGGTCTACCTTGATGTGTTTTCCCAGGTCACCGCCTGCAGAACTGCTGGGATCAAGTGCGCCGCATTGATGAGGTAGACAGGCTCCCGGGCCCGTGCCGTCCTCCCGCCAGCCCGCTCATTCCACTACCCGTCATCGATGTGCCCTTCGAGCGGATCGGGATGGATCTGGTGGGACCGCTGGCGAAGTCTGCCCGGGGACATGAACACATCCTGGTTATCCTGGACTATGCCACCCGGTACCCAGAAGCCATTCCACTTCGAGCGGCCAACGCCAAGAACATTGCCAGCGAACATTGACAAGAACATTGTTTCTGTTGGCAAGCCGCGTCGGGATCCCAAAGGAAATCCTGACTGACCAGGGTACCCCCTTCATGTCCCAGGTCATGGCGGACCTCTGTCACCTCCTCAAGGTCCAACAATTGAGGACGTCGGTATACCACCCGCAGACAGATGGCCTGGTGGAGCGGTTTAACCAGACACTCAAACGGATGCTGAAGCGGGTGGTGGCCGAAGATGGGCGTGACTGGGACCTCATGATCCCGTACGTGCTCTTTGGAGTCCGGGAAGTACCACAGGCCTCCACAGGCTTCACCCCCTTCAAACTGCTGTTTGGGAGGGCCTTCTAGACGTGGCTCGGGAAGCATGGGAGAACCAACCCGCCCCCCTTTCGTAGCCTCGTCGAGCACATGCGGGAGATGAGAGAACGGATTGACCGGGTCATGCCGCTGGTTAAGGAACATCTCGTGACCACCCAGTGCCCAGCAACGGCTGTATGACCAGCCCACCCAGGCCCGGGAGTTCCAGCCGGGTGATCGAGTGGTGGTACTGGTCCCGACAACTGCGTGCATGTTTCTAGCGACCTGGCAGGGGCCCTAGACCGTAGTGAAACGGATGGGACGGGGACGTACCGGGTGCGGCAACCGGGCCGCCGACGGACGGAGCAAATCTACCAC
>NW_015505580.1:742823-743038 GCF_001515645.1 Sinocyclocheilus grahami | reverse complement strand
GGCAAGGCTCGCTACATCAGCACCTTGGACCTCACCAAAGGATATTGGCAGGTGCCCCTCTCCCCGGAGTCCCGGGAGAAGACAGCCTTTAGCACTCCCAATAGCCACTGGCATTACCAGGTGCTACCCTTTGGCCTACATGGGGCACCAGCCACGTTCCAGCGGTTGATGGACATCTTGCTCCGGCCCCACCAAGCCTACGCCGCGGCTTACCT
>NW_015505580.1:703620-742800 GCF_001515645.1 Sinocyclocheilus grahami | reverse complement strand
CACTCTGAGGGCTGGGAGACTCACCTGGAGCGTCTACGGAGGGTGTTGACGGAGCTCTGGCAGGCTGGCCTGATGGCCAACCCCAAGAAGTGCCACCTCGGCCTCACCAAAGCCAAATACCTGGGGTACAAGATCAGAAGAGGGCTCATCATGCCCCAGGACAAGAAGGTCGAGGCCGGAAACTCTCCCCCGCGGAGACCCGGTATGCCACCCTGGAGAAAGAGGCCCTGGACATAGGAGAAAGAGTCCTGGAGTTAAAATACTACCTTTGGGGCCGCCGGTTCACCCTCGTCACCGACCATGCGCCCCTACAATGGATGTCCAGGGTGAAGGACACAAACGCCCGGGTGACACGGTGATTCCCGATCACGGGAATGCGGACGGTCTCTCCCGGGGCTGGTCCGGTTGGGAAGGTCTGGCAGGTAACCAAACCCCCCCCCGCAATACCCCCACAACGAGTTGTGTGTTTCCCCACAGGACCACAGGAAATCACCGACTGATCACCGATGCACAACACCTGTGCGTGATGAGTGGCGCACCTGGAGCTTGTTCCCGCTGACCATAAAAGCCAGGAGAAGAGACACCAGCGGGAAGGCACCCCGGAGCTCCAGGCGACATTAATGCTTGTTTCTCCTTGTTCACAGACTCCGAAGGCACCCTGGGAGAGCGATCTGCACCACGGTGCTTCACCCCACGAGCACCACGCTGAGACGGACACCGAGACCCATTCATCAGAGCACGTGTGATCAGTGTGTGGGCAATAAATCACCCTCCGGGGCTCTTTCGATCAGTACCAAGTCTGTGTTCTCATTCACCCCGCGACAATATATATATTTTATATATGTTGGCTATGTACTAAAACGAGTTTTTTTTTTTTTTTTTTTACATTTTTTGCATTACTTCTATTTAAAGGACCTTAGTGTGACCTGAAAGTTTGTTTTTAATAGAAAACTGAGAAATAGTTATGTGGTAAGCAACATTATGCTACAAATGCAGTCAGTAGATTTTATACAACAAAGCAATGTTCAAAACAATATGGAGAAAAGTGAAAAACCTAATGCTTAGACTGCACAGAGTTATATTTTCAGCCCCAAACTCAATCTTTTACACTAACAACTTACTATTTTTAACCATACAATCAAAATGCTCACAATATCATAAACTCAGAAAGCAATTGTGAACAGAATGTAAACAGAAAAACTACTTAATGGTCCCTAAAACCTAAACTATGCCTCCAAAATTGTAGCTGTCTAGAGATAGCTCTACAGGGGCTGTAGGAAAACCAACCGAGAGTAAGTTGTCATGTGTAACAGGCTTCAGCTTCAGGCTGAGAATATTGTTTTCTTATCAATTATTTAGAACGTCTCAGATGGGAAGGTGGTAACAAAGGGAAATCAATACTGGGAAATTGCCAGTGAATCAATGGTGAAGAATTATTCTCCATGGCCTCACATTTTTGCCCCTGATCTGTGGTTTACTGGCAGCTGACAAAACACCATAGTGCATTATTAATAGACTCTTTGCTTACCTATGATGCTTTGACCCATGAGTAGGCATAAAACAGAAACTTATTAAACCTTATTTACAACCTCAAAAGGTCACATAATAACGTGGATGGAGAATGCAACAAAGTCTGTTTCTGTTTGCAAGGAAAACTACAACAGTGTGACATCCATAAGCTCAATAAAACTTCTTTACAAATTAGTCCATTTGGCTCTCACCCAGAAGATTTTATATACTGTCTGTCATCTGTGTAATTTCTCTCTAATTTGTGTTATGCCCTTCAAATTAATCATCATTGCAAAAAAGCAAAAGGGAACAGTGAAATGATACGATTGTGAAAGAGAGAGAGAGATGGCTGTCATCCTGGCTCTCAGGTAAATAATAAGGGATTAGGGTGCAGGTGAAAGAATTTTGAGTATGATGATGACAGATGATATGGACACGGGGCTGAGGAGGCCTCTCACAGGGACACACGCCTGACTCAAGAGTAGGTGCCTCATTAAGACAACCATGCAAAAACTGCACTGCCTTTTGTGTGGCTTTATTGCATTTTTATACTGTTTGTTATAGAGCTATAAAGCATTTGCAGCTTTTCACTTTTATAGAATTTATTTATTTAAAACCTCCTAGTGAGCAAGTGAAAATTGACAGTGGCGGTCTCAAAACTTGAAACCAGGAGGAACCAGAACAAATGTATTATATGTTATTTTGCTAAAAATTTATAGGTGCTCAAGATACATTTCTTCTTATCAACAATGTTAAAATCAGTTGTATAATGTTTTTGTGGAAACTGTGATTATTTATTTATTTATTTTCAAGGTTTTAACAAGAAAGTTCAAAATCACTGCTCTGTATAAAGAATCTCTATTATAGATTAGTAGTAACAATGTCTGATTACACTTTATTTTAAGGTGTCCTTGTTACAGTGTAATTATACATTTAAGTACTGAGTAATATGTACATACTATTTGGTTAGGGTTAGGATTAGGGTTTGTCTCAGGGTTACTATAACATGCATGTAATTATGCATAATTAATTGTAATTATAATAGTATGTAACGTGTAACACCTTAAAATAAAGTGTATGTCTTTATTGTGATCACAAACATTTAAACAATAGTTTATATATACAGTATAAATGTCAGGAAATGACAAGCAAGTTTCAGTTTAAAAGCACAAAACTTCTTTTTTCACTTCAGCTCAGCATATGATATTTTGCCATTTTAACTAATCTGTTCAACTCGGACACATTTAATATCACAATGGTCGATATTTAAGTAAAAAAATATGTTTTAATAGCATTTCTTTGACCTTGAAGTCGACCTTGAATAGAAACATCACGTATGAAAAACAACTGAATGATCTGACAAAGTAAAGCTACGATTTCTACTAAGTTTCCTAATATTCAGTGGACGCAGAAGAGACAAGACAATATCTTGTCAATCCACAATCTGAAATCCGAATTTCAGAATTGTCAATCCACAATCCGAATATAATGAGTGACAGTTCAGCATCCTCTTGATTAACGTTTGTATACATGTATGTGCATATCATGTGTTTGCATGTGTACTGTAATGTCTTGAGAGTACTCCGTCCTATGGGCCGACGCTTGTCTCAAGTGTCTTCCCTGACCTCCTTCATTGTCCAGCTCTAGAATAGGGTCTTTTGTCTACTGTTTTCTGTAGGTCATTGTGAGAAGCGCTTCTTAGTGTCTGCCATAATTTGGCCAGTTACCCGATATGGGATGACTCCACCACCATGCCATTCATCTCATCATGGGACAGTGAGCAGGCAGTATCGGCCCTCTTAAATGCACCCAAGGGAGAGCTTGTAAAACTTTGTTGCTTAAATATTTAAATGGAAGTAATAGATGTCGTAAGGGCTGCACCAAGAGTTATAATTTGACCTCGAGAAGCAATTGTTATCGAGAGGAATTCAAAGAGACCGTCAACAAATGAGCGGAAGAAACTATCTTATCTGAGGAGAGGACAGACGAGGTGGAAGATATGGTGAGAAAGAAAGAAAAAGAGAAAGATAAAAGTTAGCAATATTGGACGAAAACGCAACCGAATTAAATACAGCTTGAGTTTCTCAAGACAAATAAAAGGAGCTACTGGAATAGATTTTCTCTCAAGGTCAAAAAGATCGTTCATCCAAAAAATACAAAATAATTTACTCACCCTCATATCGATCCAAACCTGTATGACTGACTTTCTTCTGTGGAACATAAAAGAAGATATTTAGAAAAACGCTGCAACTTTTTTCCCCCATTCAATGAAAGTCAATGGGGTCCAAAACAACATAACATTTCGCAAGAAAAACATTTTTCAAAACATCTTTTTCATTTTCCACTGAAGAAAGAAAGTCAAACCGGTTTGGAGCAACATGAGGGTGAGTAAATGATGACGAGTTTTCGTTTTTGCTTGAACTATGCCTTTTAACTCACACACAGACGCGACTCCCATTCTCCGTTTCACCGGCGCACTGATCAGCATGTCTCTGTGTCATCACACTTCAGTGAACACTTTCAAGTGGTTACCCTCGCCACACACACACACACACACACACACACACACACACACGAGGGAGTTCAAACATGTACATCTGATACATAAGAACATGTAGAGGCCATAACCCAAATCACATGAGCAGATGTGCTGTTGTGCTGAATATCATCAGAACTGTGATTTAGCTGTAATCATAAGGCACAGGCAAAACGGCAAGCTTGATTTTGCTTTTATGTAACAGTTTGGTATACACGACAAGTTTGAGTAAGCTTTTTCCTTTTTCATATAAAATAAAAAATTTTTTAACTGTAACAATATTTCACAATATTACAGTTTTTATTTATTATCAAAGAAATGCAGCCTTGCATTTATTTAAGAGACTTATTTCAAAAACATTTAAAAACCATACCGACTCCAAACTTTAATGCACATTTAAGAACATTTAAGTTAATTAAATCTTCTCCTTGCCACAATCACTTGCCTTTATCTCACAGAATTCTCAATTCTCTGTAAAGCTGTTTAGGAAGAAATGTTATGTGAAAAGTGCTACACAATTTAAAAATTTTTTTTTTTTACTGAAATTGTTTCTCTTTAGGTTTTCTGAACAGGAAAAATATAAAATTATTTTCCAGATGATATTTTAAATATTTTATATATTGACAAAAATCTAATAATAAAGAAAATCACGAGAATTAACCAAATCTCAAGAGCAAATGTGCTGTTGTAATGAATATCAGCAGGACAATTGTAAACATGATATTGCTTTTATGTAACAATTTGATCTACACAACCATTCAAAAGTTTGGGGTCAGTAAGATTTTTATACATTTTTTAAATAAATTAATACTTTATTCAGCAAACATGCAATCAATTCATCAAAAGTGACAGTAAAAGCATTTATAATGTAAAACTATTTTTCTTCTTCTTCTCAGTTCCAGAGTAAGGGAGTATGAGAGTTTAAATAGTGCTTAAAACATTAAATAAATTAATATATTTTTAAAGATATTAATATTTTTATTCAGAAATTATGTTAATTTTTTTAGATCAGAGGTTAAAGCCTTATTAGTATATGGTAGGACATATAAAAGAATTTCCAGGACGGTAGTTTAGAGCAGGGATTTGTGAAAAGTTTGAGTCAGAAAGTGTTTTTTTTTTTAAAGATATTAATACTTTCATTCAGCAAGGACTCTTTAAATTGTTCAAACGTGACAGTGAAGTAGTATAATGTTATGTTATAACATAAAACCTCTTTTTTCTTCTCTCCATCCAGAAAGGCCACATCCGTTCCTGCTCATCTTCAAATGCTCAGTGCTGTTCCAGAGTATTGTGCGATGAGAGCTCTAATAACAACTAAAACAAACAGACGCTACGAATACTTTCGTCTCAGTAAACACAAATCCTAACTGAAAACTCCAGCATTTCGAGGGCCTACCAAAAAAACTGCAGCGCTCGCCACAATTCCCGGTCCCTGTAGTGATTCATGCTGTTTTTCTCTCACAGACAGACAGTACCTCTCCTCTCTCGAGTCGCCGATATGAGATGTGTGTCTGGCCCTAGCGTAGCGCCCGCGACCTCGTCCTGAACTCTGCGTGCACCGCTCCTCAGTCTGAACTTCCTCACAAAGGCGCACATTATTACTCCCGGTCCCCGAGCCTCATCCATGGAAACTCTGGGAATCAGACCTGGCATGAGGCAAGCTGAGACTTAGATGAGACTTAAAAATGAGGGGGGGGGCATGTGCGGTCCAACTTTTGCAGAACCTACTTGCTTACACGTACGAGACACCAAAAGCACGAGGGGGTCAAGAATGTGCATCAAATAGGCCTCCTGCGGTACCCGTGTCCCCACCTAAATCTTGAGGCTCCTCAGACTCCCACAAACCCTGCACCCTGCCAGCCCTCTCTGCCCTGAAGGCTCCTCCAGACCCCTCTCAGGAATTTCACATGGGGATCGGACCAGGCCTGCAGCTGGGAGGGGGATTTATGCTCTCGGTTCCTTCTCCATTGTCCAGACTGGGATCCCGTAGAGCGTCGCGCCTGCCTCTATGATTCTCCAACTCATGGTTTTCTCGGCCGAGGTCAGAGGTTAATGCATCGTTAGTGTACTGTAGGGCATATTAGGAATTCCAGGATGGTACACTCTTAAAAATAAAGGTTCTATTTTGGCTTTAACATCCATGGAACCTTTCCATTGTACAAAAGGTTCTTTAGATATTTCAAATCTGACAGTGGTTCTTTGCTAGAAAAAGTGGTTCTTTTTAGAACGTTCACTAAAAGGTTTGTTGGGGAACCATATGGTTCTTCTACGACAGCACTATGACAAACCTCTTTTGGAACCTTGTAGTTTAGACCAGGAACTAGTGAAAATTGGCTTTGGAAGGTGAAGACGATGAGAAGAACCAAAAGACATTTCAGTAGCATTCTCGGAAACAATCATGTAGAATATGAAGGCAGTGATTTGAGCCATAACTCAGGTTAGCGAGCGGGCGGATGGGTCTCCAGAGGGGTCATGTCTGATAATGATGAGTTTTATGGCCTTTTGATTGAAGGCAAGCTTCTCTTAATAGCATTAATTTTAACACACGCTCATTCTTCCCTATTGTGCTGCTGTTGGACATTGACGAGCATTTATGATTACACCTAATAAAATTACAAATACAAATTAGATTACTGCTTTTTGCAGTCGAACGGCGCGAATAGCCCTCTGTAAAATTTGGAATCATTAACATATCAGTCACTGAATACAATAGCATGCATCTGCAAAAGAAAATCACTGAAAGCTCAATCAATACTCTCGCCATAATTATAATTTCTTCATTTTGTTGTTTGGAAAAGTCGTTAGACATCAATACACTCTAAATAATGTCAGCAACCCCATTATATGGCAATACATTTTAAATAATGTCAGCAAAGCCATTATGATTCATATCAGTTAATAAATATAAATAATAGTTATTGTTTTTCTAAATAAGATACTTTGTTTACGGTGTGTGTAAAAGTTGTTGGAGTTTCTCTGGTAAAAGGATGAATAAAAAAGAAAAGAAAAGAAATGAAAAGAAAAGATATTGTCACAATTATCATTAATTTATATAAAGAGAGAAAATAAAAATAAAAATAATATGCATTGATCAAGAAGATGTGTACTCTTTATGTAAATGTTGTTGGATTTTCTCTATTAAAAGAGTGAATAATAAAATAAAATGAATATAAAAATCATTATCAATCTATATAAGAGAAGAAATAAAAATCTAAGTAATATTTGTTACTATTTTTCCAAATAAGACACTTATATGTATTGTTTATGTAAATGTTGTTGGATTTTCTTTATTAAAACAAAACAAAACTAAATAAAATATACCGTGTAAAAATCACTATCAATCTATATAAAGAGAAGAAGCAAAAATCTAAATAATGTTTTTTGTTTTTCCAAATAAGATACTTATGTGTACTGTTTACGTAAATGTTGTTGGATTTTGTCTGGTAAATAAAATAAAATAAAATAAAATAAAATATACTGTGTTAAAATCACTATCAATCTATATAAAGAGAAGAAATATAAATCTAAATAATATTTATAGTTTTTCCAAATAAGATACTTATGTGTACTGTTTACGTAAATGTTGTTGGATTTTGTCTGGTAAATAAAATAAAATAAAATAAACATCATCCATCTATAAGTCAATGTCAACATTGTGTTCGCTCATGTTAACTGTAGAGCACAGGCTGAAATGTAGGGGGCAGTATTGAACTGAGAGAGATTTTATTTCCATACTATGGGCTCTGAGCTTGCTGTGGATTGGTTTCTTCTCTCTGCAGCTACACCAGTGACATAACATGGATTTACAGAGCTCGAACAGTTTGGGCTACAACACAGTGGCAGAAACCACAACTGAGAATATGCTCTGAATCACATACTGAAATATGCCAGACTGTGTTATTTTAAGAGGCTAATAATGGCAAGAATTAGTGTTATGAGAAGAAAACCTCTGACTGACATTAAATACAAAATTAAGCAGAAAAGAGTTTACTTTAGAACTCAGCTATTATGGTGTTGGTTTATTTCTTCTAATTTGTTAGTCATCTAAACCACCCAGACGTGTTAGTACTTGCGCAGCAGGTCAACACAAACATGGAATTCATTATTGGCAGCACTTCACAATTACTAATCGCTCATTTGCATAAACATCATAGAATGAGCTTTGGAGAGGCTGTGTTATATTCGGTGATATTTACAATGGTGAGGCAAACGCACACCTCTGGAGGTGCCAGTTAAGAGAAGAAACTTAGAGAAAAATTATAACTGCACACTCGCTTAAGTGGAGACTTTCTTATTTTTATTTAAGAAAGCCTATACTTAAGCGAGTGTGCAGTTATAATTTTTCTTTAATATTCAGTGATACTACCATCAGATCTGTGTGTGTTTGGGTAGTGCAGTAGTTGGAAACGATCAAAAATTTCTCTCTTGGACAATGACAGAAGGTGATGTAGATGGAGAGACAGCAGGAACAGAAGGTGTTTTCAGCTGCTGATATATGCCACATTAGTCTACAGTATGTGACAGGTTGTTGATAGTTTGAGACACGTACAGTGCTCCAAGTAACTCAGCTCGACTAGCTCTGACTGGGGAATGTTTTAATCATATCTGGTCCAATTACTGTAAAGTCTCGACTGGGATCTCGGCCTGAACTCCCACCACTTCCACTAATACCATTCAGAGAAGTCTGACCATGTAATTCAATGCAGTATTTTAATAAGAGGAAAACTGTTCAATTAATTTAGCATCGTAAAAGAGTAAGGCAACACTATTTTTGTTGACTTCAAGTTCTCCCTTAATGGTGTCTGGATTTTTAAAGAATATGTTAACTGCAAAAATATTTGATTATGCTGCAAATTATATTGAAAAAGTAACTAAAACACTATTTTAAAGCAATTATTTTGTGCCAATTGTGGACAAGTGTTCTCTTTGTTCCAATAACGTTTTAAACATTTACATTTACATTATTTATTTAGCAGATGCTTTTATCCAAAGTGACTTACAATTACAATTAAACTTAGCCAGAAAAAATATTTTCTGTTGTTCTATCACACACACACACACACACATACACACACACACACACACACACACACACACACACACACACACACACACATTTTTTTTTTTTTTATCTTTTCAGTTATTCTTCTGATGAATATATCTTTAAATATTTGTATTTATTTATTTACTTACTTATATATATATAAATGTATTGTTTTTTCCAGTTCAATAATTTTTTACCCCTTCAGATTGTTATTTACCTCCTGCTTATTTAGGCCTATCTTGCTTATTTTATTAAAAAGTATCTGCCCAAGACCTTTAACAAACATTATGTAATATGTAAATTAAAATGATTATTATTTTGACTGTTAAAAATATTTTATCATGCTGAAAATGATTTAAAAATAGACTGGTATAAAGCAGTATATTAAAGCATATCATGCCATTTGTGGACAAAAACAAAACTGGAAGAATAGTCGGCTATTTCACGATATTAATATTTTATTTATTTTCTGATTACGTACTGATTTATTTTATTTATTTTTGTAATCAAATGACAGAATGTTGTTTTTATTTATTTATTTAGCTTATTGTTGCCCTGCTGGTGAGATTTGTTTTATTTTATTTAAGCAAAGACCTTTATTAAACATTCTAAATTTCCAAATGATTTTTATTCAAATTTTTATGTGAATATCCTCAAATGCTACAGTACAACAACGTCATGAGCAAGAATTCCTCCTACATCCACAATATATCCCATATATACCGTAGATAAACAGAAATACTTTATCCCTGAGGGTAAATTCAGGAGCAAAACCCAGCTGCATTATTGTTAATTGCACATGCAAAAAGAATACTACATAACTGTAACAGACAACAAGAAATACACACACACACACACACACACACACACACATACACACACAAATACAGCTCACAACCCTCCCTCCCACCCTCCACACACACACACACACACACAGCTCCATGGGGACTCAGATGCAGGTGGTAGCTGTCTGGTGTCCTTTAGTAAGTGTGCCCCCTCGGCGGAGCCTCGGGCCAGTCTCTTCACCCTGTTTATTGTGCCTCTGCAAGCCAGCAAGATAAATGCCGAGCACAGCACACAGTAACAGCCAGCGCCACTGAAGATGGATGCCCTGTTTCAGAGCTCCCCCGCCGTATGAGCCAATTTGTAAAGGACAATAAGTTTAAAAAGAAGTGAGGATCTCAAACACAGCAATCCACACAGACAGCCAGACTTTGAGTTTTCTGAGAAATAGCACTCCGAAACAGTCGTGGCAACATGAAAGTTCAGAAGTGCTTTGGATCAGGACGCTTTCTCTGGTATTAGGGCGATTACGCAGCCAAAATCATTATTTAAAAAAAAATGTGGCCTTATAACAGACAACAAAACAAAAGTGATGGTGTGTTGGAGATGCCGATAAATAAACAAATTCCTCCGGCTCGGAGTCAACACACAAACGCACTAAATCCGTCCATACGCAGTCTCCGCTGAGTTGTGTTTCTGAGGTGATATTTTTGAGATTACTTTTTGTGTGTCTGTAGTAACCACACAGCATATTACGTTTACAATCCTCCCTTGTAAAATACCAGACTGTATAATTCAGACGCAAAAATGAAAAAATGAGCCCACACTGTTTATTCCGAGCATGTTTTGATGATGTGTTAGGCTTCCCACTTTAGAAACCCTGAGCGTGTGTGCGTGAGTGAATGAGTGAGTGCACAATGTCTGCACAATCGGCCCACAGACCGGCCCGGCTGGACAGCCACTAATAGGAAGCAGGTCAGGATTGGTGTGGGAGTCAAGGAAAGGTCAGCCTGGGTTAACTATCAAAGATGAGTGCAAACCTATCCCTGTGGAAAAGACTGTTAGGAAAACATCAGCCTCTGCCATGCCAGCCTCCTAAAAGTGGGAGTATCCCTCTGTTAATTAATTCAAGACTGTGGGACCTGCTTTCTCCCCAGCTTTTCTCTCTCCATCAGCCTCAGAGTTCAAACGCAAGACCAAGTGATTAGACACAGTCAAGTCGAACCTGCAGCCAGGCTCATGACGTTCTCACAGAATTAGCGGAAAGACAAGAAAATGTGAGAATAATTAATGGAAAACAATCAATTCATGAATTTTAATTATTCAGATTTTTATGGCTATTGCTCTCATTTCATTCCACTTTTTTTCTATTTAGAAACCTTTATGAGGTATGAATATAATGTTAAAAAAATTAAATATATTGGAGAATGAACCCATAAAAAATAAGTTATCCAAACTGAACATGTATTTACAGATATTTCTTTAAAATAAATAAATTAATTGATTAAATACAATTATTATTATTATTATTATTATTATTGTAGGTGTTGTTATTTTATTATTTTTTAAGAATTATTTATTGTTTTTAAGAAGTATTTGTCAATGGGCAGGTAGGATAACTTGTTTATTTCTGTATGAGAAATACTGTACAAATATGCAGGTTATTTCTCCAAATTCATATAAATATCCATATACAGAAATAAAACGTCTTAAATAAAAATACAAATAAAATAGAATAAAGTAAAATATAATAGAATAAAATAAAATTTAATTAATATTAAAAATAATAAATAAAAAAGTGTGTGGCCTAAAGCACATAAAAAGCTAAGTAAATCAACAAAAGAGTGGTTGAAAATAGAGAAAATGCATTTTTTTTTAGTCCTGACGTTCAGTTATAATTTGTAACAGGGCTATACCATCAAAAAACCCACAAAACCCCCCACCCCCCACCCCAGGACTACTGAAACAAGAACATGGAAAATATACATGGTTAGCCATGGGGAAAATATGGTAATAAATTTATTATAGGTCTCTTGTTTGGGGATTTTCAGAAACACCCAGTGAGTTAGAAAAGCCACAGCCTGATAGACAGTGAAAGAGCCATATAAAAATAAAGACAGATGTGGAAGCACAATGTTTCGTTCGACAGAAGCCGTAGCAATGATGCGGATGTCTAGACATTTGTAATATGAAATGTGTCATTTCATCCTATTACATTTAAGCCGTGTTTCAAAATATTATCTAGCTCAAAGCACAGTGACAGCAAATCTGAATCCAAACTATGATCTCAGCTTTAGCTGTTCAGCTCAACGGGACCAGGATATCCGATTTTTCCAAAACAAAAAGTGGTTACCTAAATCATGTGGATTAAGTGGCGCTGAGGTATATAAATACAATAGAGTACAAAGCCTAACCACACAGATGCCGCTGGACCACAACTTTCTATCATCTGAGACCATTTAATAATCGCAAACTAACAAATAAACAGAAATATCTCCAACATGAAGTCATTTAAAACACTTCCACCCACCAATACCATCACAGACATACTGCTACACCTGCTAGTCGGCCCTTTGGCCCTGATGGCGGGTCCTTGATCTCTGCCACCTCTTCTAGCAGACTGAAAGAGGAGCATGCAATGCCGTTAACTGAGCCACTCCTCCCAGCTTTTTGTACTAATGATGGAGTGCTTTCTGTCCTCCAGCTGTCACACATCCGCTGTGACACGTGCATATGCATGCTTCAGACAAACACACACATGCATGCATGCATGCACAATTCAATGAAGTGAATGCAACAATTTTGTGAACGATTTACACGGCAAATGCGTTCTGCTTGCGTCTCATGAATGTGTCTCGTCTGCTAAACCATGAAGATGATCTCATCTCTATAGACATTTACTTACACCATAATGATAATGCAAAGAGGTTTAATTCCCCATAACTAAAAATTGGTATTTTAAGCTCTCAATGCTGTACATTTATCAACAAATGAACATTTTGTGCATGCAACAATTGATTATTATAACTGGTGATCATGGCATCAATGAATTCATGAAATAACAAGTGGCTGCATGGCCAATGAATACATTGAGTTTGTCATTTGAGAATTTCATGTTGTGTGTCTTCACCGAGTGCTGGTTAGCCACACTCTTAGCATAAATGGTTTGTGGTTTAAAGGCAAAAAAACAAACTAAGAAACAAAGCTGAAGCTAAGTGCCAGGATACACACCATGGGGCAGGAATGCTCTCCTGACATAAATATAGACACGGTTAATACAAATAGAAGGACTGATTTAGCACTATAGAATTTTGACCAAAGCATGCAAGCAATTCAATGATGTAAGCATTTTGAGAGTGAGAAAACCTCTTAACCAAAAATCTGATGTTGTTTTAAACCTGTATGACTTTATTTCTTCTATGGAACATAAAAGGTAGAATATCCTGAAGAATATCCTTGACACTATTTTTATTACAATGAATATGAATGGATAAATTTAACTCACAGACTTAATAATGCGGTCAGAACAATTAACAGCCCAAATGAAATGGAAGATTATCATTGAATAATGACATAAATTCAGCTATGACTTCAGAAGACTTGGAATATAAAGCAGTTGTATTTTTATCATAAACTGTAAAGAAAATTATGTTGAAACTAGATATCAATGGAGTAGGCTTTGCAAGAAAATACACAATTTAACACTTTAATAACAATTAATAACACAATTAATTAATTGTGCTGCTAGCTGTTTTTTGACTGTGAAATTTACAAGCAATTGCTGAGTGAAAATTATTTCAAAATAAATCCTATATAAATCCCACACCAATTTTTTTTTGTGTCGTTTTTATGATACTTTTCTTGTGTGTGTGTGTGTGTGTGTGTGTGTGTGTGTGTGTGTGTGTGTGTGGATTGAAATGTTCTTATCCATTGTAATTGCAAAGAGTGACCTTTTCTGTTTCACAGAAAACAGACAGTCATACAGGCTGGACAAAACATGACATGGAGTAAATTATGAACTTTTGGGCAAATGCCTCTAGTTTTGTGTATTGGGTTCAAGCACTCAGCATTTTTAGACACTCAGCATAAATGTAATTTGTTATTAAGACAAAAATATCTATGTAGGAAGGACTTTTTGTGTGTATGCCCTGTTAACTGTTTCATGTCAACCTATCAGCACTCAAAAGCACAAAAAAGTGTCGCAACCAATCTCTACTGAGGATTCCCTCATCGCATGAAGCCCATTGGGCATCGGCGTTCTGTAACGTGAGTGGCCAGCACATTTTCCGAGTTGATTAGTTTATTGTTTTAGAGTGTGATTCCCTGTTGAGATCATTAACAGCTTGAGACTGATGTAAGCTCCTGCTGAAACACACTTACTCTCTGGGCATCACTCATTAACTCAATTAGGACCATATAACATCATCTGGAGGGGCAAGCTGTGTCATAACCACTAAAGATGGCTGTCACCTGTTTGGAGACATAGAGAAGTAGAAAAGCTCTCTGAATCGCTCACTTTATTGCATTAAGTTGAGCAATGATCTATTAATAGAGCTCTGTTCCAATTGCTGTCGCCATGCAATCATGCCATGTTCAGTACCAAGAGTTATTTGGTTATAGTTAGGGTTGCCAAGTCCACAGTTTTCCTGCAGAATTGGGCAACTTTTAAACTGCTGCCGCAGATTGTTTTTTCCTTGCAGGTTAAATGTTTGACATACTGCATAAATTAAACTGACTGAAATGCTTGTTTTAAAACATTTCACCCATTTTATATTGTACCAATGGTAACATTTTGCTAGATGATGAGACGGAGTAAGGCCCTGATCAGACAGAACGCGCTTTTCAGGTTTGAAAAAATCACCACAAAGGAAAGGTCCGCGTCAGGATTGGTGTGGGAGTCAAGGAAAGGTCAGCCTGGGTTAACTATCAAAGATGAGTGCAAACCTATCCCTGTGGAAAAGACTGTTAGGAAAACATCAGCCTCTGCCATGCCAGCCTCCTAAAAGTGGGAGTATCCCTCTGTTAATTAATTCAAGACTGTGGGACCTGCTTTCTCCGCAGCTTTTCTCTCTCCATCAGCCTCAGAGTTCAAACGCAAGACCAAGTGATTAGACACAGTCAAGTCGAACCTGCAGCCAGGCTCATGACGTTCTCACAGAATTAGCGGAAAGACAAGAAAATGTGAGAATAATTAATGGAAAACAATCAATTCATGAATTTTAATTATTCAGATTTTTATGGCTATTGCTCTCATTTCATTCCACTTTTTTTCTATTTAGAAACCTTTATGAGGTATGAATATAATGTTAAAAAAATTAAATATATTGGAGAATGAACCCATAAAAAATAAGTTATCCAACCTGACCATGCATTTACAGATATTTCTTTAAAATAAATAAATTAATTGATTAAATACAATTATTATTATTATTATTATTATTATTGTAGGTGTTGTTATTTTATTATTTTTTAAGAATTATTTATTGTTTTTAAGAAGTATTTGTCAATGGGCAGGTAGGATAACTTGTTTATTTCTGTATGAGAAATACTGTACAAATATGCAGGTTATTTCTCCAAATTCATATAAATATCCATATACAGAAATAAAACGTCTTAAATAAAAATACAAATAAAATAGAATAAAGTAAAATATAATAGAATAAAATAAAATTTAATTAATATTAAAAATAATAAATAAAAAAGTGTGTGGCCTAAAGCACATAAAAAGCTAAGTAAATCAACAAAAGAGTGGTTGAAAATAGAGAAAATGCATTTTTTTTTAGTCCTGACGTTCAGTTATAATTTGTAACAGGGCTATACCATCAAAAAACCCACAAATCCCTAAATATTTATAAACTGAAACATTTGTGCAGAAGGCATAGTCAAAACTGGTTAAAAGTCTTATTATTATTATTACTATTATTAATATAAGTAATTTATTTATTTTTATCTGTTTATGAATACATGATCAGTTTTACGGGTTATTTCTTATGGAAAATATACATGGTTAGCCATGGGGAAAATATGGTAATAAATTTATTATAGGTCTCTTGTTTGGGGATTTTCAGAAACACCCAGTGAGTTAGAAAAGCCACAGCCTGATAGACAGTGAAAGAGCCATATAAAAATAAAGACAGATGTGGAAGCACAATGTTTCGCTCGACAGAAGCCGTAGCAGTGATGTGGATGTCTAGACATTTGTAATATGAAATACCGGCAGTGTCATTTCACCCTATTAAATTTAAGCCGTGTTTCAAAATATTATCTAGCTCAAAGCACAGTTACGGCAAACCCGGATCCAAACTATGATCTCGGCTTTAGCTGTTCAGCTCAATGGGACCAGGATATCCGATTTTTCCAAAACAAAAACTGGTTACCTTAATCATGTGGATTAAGTAGCGCTGAGGTGTATAAATACAATAGAGTACAAAGCCTGACCGCACAGATCCCGCTGGATCACAACATTCCATCATCTAAAACTATTTAAAAATCACAAACAAACAGACTTAAAATATGTCTTTCCTGAAATATCCAACATGAAGTCATTTAAAACACTTCCACCCACCAATGCCTTCACAGACATACACCTGCTAGTCAGCCCTTTGGCTCTGACGGCGGGCCCTTGATCACTGCCACCTCTTCTAGCAGACTGAAAGAGGAGCGTGCAATGCTGTTAACTGAGCCGCTCCTCCCTTTCTCCTCCCAGCTTTTTGTACTAATGATGGAGTGCTTTCTGTCCTCCAGCTGTCACACATCCGCTGTGACACGTGCATATGCATGCTTCAGACAAACACACACATGCATGCATGCATGCACAATTCAATGAAGTGAATGCAACAATTTTGTGAACAATTTACACGGCAAATTCGTTTTGCTTGTGTCTCATGAATGTGTCTCGCCTGCTAAACCATGAAGACGATCTCATCTCTATAGACGCCATGCTGACAACGCAATGTATTTGAACTCCTCATAACCAAAAATTGGCCCTCAATGCTGTACATTTATCAACAAATGAATATTTTGTGCATGCTACAATTGATAATTATAACCGGTGGTCATGGAATGAATGAATTCATGATATACCAGTGGCTGCATGGCCAATGAATACATTGAGTTTGTCATTTGAGAATTTCATGTTGTGTGTCTTCACCGAGTGCTGGTTAGCCACACTCTTAGCATAAATGGTTTGTGGTTTAAAGGCAAAAAAACAAACTAAGAAACAAAGCTGAAGGTAAGCGCCAGGATATACACCATGGGAGAGGAATGCTCTCCTGACATAAATATAGACACGGTTAATACAAATAGAAGGACTGATTTAGCACTATAGAATTTTGACCAAAGCATGCAAGCAATTCAATGATGTAGGCATTTTGAGAGTGAGAAAACCTCTTAACCAAAAATCTGATGTTGTTTTAAACCTGTATGACTTTATTTCTTCTATGGAACATAAAAGGTAGAATATCCTGAAGAATATCCTTGACACTATTTTTATTACAATGAATATGAATGGAGACTAGCAGTCAACCCTAAAAGTACACCATAAAAACATGGCGCATAAGTTTTATATTGTTATTCATTAAAACTTCCATAGCACCCCTTAGCACACTCATTAAAGCAACAATGTCCCATTTCTGAACAAGCTGGTAAATAAGATCTTCACAATGAATCAGTTGATTCAGTTTACAGAACTGTTTTGAATGATTCATTTATGAATCAGTCTGATCCAGTCCTTAAATTCATCCAGACCGATCCAGTCCTTAATCACACAAAGCTATCATATGGCTTCAGAAGACTTGGAATATAAAGTATAAGTTGCATTTTTTTAAATATCAGAAACAGTAAAAAAAAAAAAAATTTATGTTATAACTACAGATTATTGGAGTCGGTTTAAAAATACACAATTTAACTTGCTGTTTTTTTTAACTGAAATTTACAAGCAATTGCTGAGTAAAAAAATATTTTAAAATAAATCCTACACAAATCCCACACCAATTTTTAGTGTAGTTTTATGTTGTTATTTATTTATTTATTGTTGATCAAACGTTTCAGTTCTTATCCATTGTAATTGCATAGAGTGACCTTTTCTGTTTCACATCAGAAAACAGGTTGGACAAAAAAATGACAGTGAGTAAATTATGATATTTTGGCCAAATCCCTCTAATTCTGTGTGTTGGGTTCACAATCAAGCACTCTGTATTTTCAGACACTCAGCATAAATGTAATTTGCTTTTAAGACAAACATATACATGTAGGAAGGGCTTTTTGTGTGTGTGCCCTGTTAACTGTTTCATGTCAACCTATCAGCACACAAAAGCCCAAAACAAGTGTTGCAACCAATCTCTACTGAGGAATCCCTCATCGCATGAAGCCCATTGGGCATCAGCGCTCCGTAGTGTGAGTGGCCAGCGCATTTTCCCGAGTTGATTAGTTTATTGTTTTAGAGTGTGATTCCCTGTTGAGATCATTAACAGCTTGAGACTGATGTAAGCTCCTGCTGAAACACACTTACTCTCTGGGCATCACTCATTAACTCAATTAGGACCATATAACATCATCTGGAGGGGCAAGCTGTGTCATAACCACTAAAGATGGCTGTCACCTGTTTGGAGACATAGAGAAGTAGAAAAGCTCTCTGAATCGCTCACTTTATTGCATTAAGTTGAGCAATGATCTATTAATAGAGCTCTGTTCCAATTGCTGTCGCCATGCAATCATGCCATGTTCAGTACCAAGAGTTATTTGGTTATAGTTAGGGTTGCCAAGTCCACAGTTTTCCTGCAGAATTGGGCAACTTTTAAACTGCTGCCGCAGATTGTTTTTTCCTTGCAGGTTAAATGTTTGACATACTGCATAAATTAAACTGACTGAAATGCTTGTTTTAAAACATTTCACCCATTTTATATTGTACCAATGGTAACATTTTGCTAGATGATGAGACGGAGTAAGGCCCTGATCAGACAGAACGCGCTTTTCAGGTTTGAAAAAATCACCACAAAGGAAAGGTCCGCCTCTCTATCCATTCGATTGGACAATGGAAAAAAATGCAAATGATGTTGTGTGGCGCTGCATTTTTTTCAACTTCAGATGCTCAGAGTGCTCCTACAAAAATGCAAGGCTAAAACTCGACTAAAGCGCAAGACGCCCGGGACGCATAAACAGTGCGCAAAATGCTCACTACCAATAGAAAACAATTAAAAAAAGGTGCCTCTCACTGCAAAAAACATGTTCTGTCTGATCGAGGCCTAAGTGAGGAAGAAGCACTGGTAGGAATTGTGAGCGCCTTCATGAACAGATAGTTTTACTACTTGTCTATACCATGATTTTCAAGTTAAAATTGTGTGTAATGCATAACAATGACTGTAAAATATCTATTTTAGGTAAGTGAGTGGCATATTTTGCTGCTTGGGCTATATTTGTAACTTAAATCTGGCAACCCTGGTCAAATTACATTTCCTGCAAAACGTTCGCCATTTTATATATGGTTTTTGTGTTGATTAACTTTGTGAGAAACAAAATATAAATGCCCGCAGGCCAAATATGTTCAACTATGAATTAATATAATAGCATCAAATTTTCTGCCAATTTCATCAAAATGGCAGTTTTTGCAATACTATCACATCCGCTGCCATGCCCAACCAGAAAGACAAGTCCTCCAAATGCTCTAGAAAACTACACGAGAGAGAACTCAGTGTTCCCAGAGGCATCAGAAGACAAGAACCGACCTGCAGTTCCTTTTCAAGCGCCCAGCCACCGGGCAAGCAGTTTGTGGGCAGCTGTCTTTGGCTCCAGGCGAGCGAGCTCTTATTCCAGCATGGTTCACAACTCAACTCTCTGTCAGGGCTTGTCGATTTCACCCGCTTTCCTCAACCTGCTCCTGTAGGCCTTTGTCAAAGTTTTATTTTCTGCTATGTGAAACATATCGGGCCGATCCAGGCATATCAGTTCCGTTCAGGATTGACAGCAGCTGCCAAGTGGATCAGAGTTTGGATTTAGGGCAATAACAATATGTTGTAATGATTTTGAACACACAGCTCTCTTGTGTCGGTTTCGGTTGCCGTTTGTGCTGAAGGTTGGAAGCTGTGGAAAAGCCATTCCGCACATGATTGATTTACAACTTAGATGAGGGCTTATGTTACAGTAAATCAAAGTTGAGTGAAAATGAACAGGTCATGACTATAAAGCAGGCTAAGGAAGCGACTGTCGATTTCATTCGGTACTTCTATGAATTTAATATAAGGTGTTTTCTGGCTCCTCTGCTCATTAACAAATCCAAGCATGAAGGTCAGGAAATCCATAAAGAGCCTATACATTTGTAAAATAAAGTTAAGTGAAGTTTGAATCATCAAACTAACATTAACCCAAATGTAAAATACAGGCATCGAGGGGAAATTTAACATAAGTGCCATTCATCTTAATGTATGGCAGCTCTGGGTGGCTGGTGCTCTCAACGTAAGCACGTCAACCCTCCCTTTTCAGCAGAGGAAGTGCACGGTGGCATTCGGGGGGAGGAGGGTACACTGACTTTGATGACAAATGAGGAGAAGGAGGAGGGAAAGGGAAGGCAAATCCACGCACGTCCGTTGTGACCCGGCAACTTCAACGACCCGTGCGCCACATTGAAGCTTTGAAATAAAAACCGTCCGCACACATGCACGTACACAAGTCGGCGCATACACACACACTCGTACATCAACGCAAACATGGGCTGACACGCACTCTTAGCGTCACGGCCGGATGAGGGCTCTGCTTATCGTGTCAACACGTGAGGCAGCTGACTTGCTTACACAAGGCCCGGGGTAGAGGGCAAAGCCTGGCCGTGGGTGATGGCAGCCACGCTCTCCTCAGACGCCACCGTCGAACACTGAGCCTCTGTGTTCGGATCACTCAGGGTGGTTACAGTTTGAATGGGTGGGGTGGGATGTGTGTGTGAATGAATGGAGGAAAGCTGCTGGTGGTCACCATCTCGCTCAACTTTTCTGCTGACTGGGGCACAACATACCACAGTCAAATCATAGGTTTCGAAAGATTATCCAATTGCGAATATTTTATTTTTTTAGAAAATCATACGTGCATGTATCGCTTTGCTTTTCACTTTCTGAAACAAACAGCAATCCTGCAACATGACCACTACCTGACAAAAAATGTTTTATTCAGCAAAAATGCTTTAATCAAAATTGACAGTAAATTCTTCTACTGTACACGGTTACAAAATATTTATATTTCAAATAAATGCTGCTCTTTTGAACTTTCTAAATTATAAATCTTGAAACAAAATGTATCATGTCTGGACAAAAATATTAAGCAACACAATTTTCAATATTGATAATAAGAAGAAATGTTTCTTGGGCAACAAATCAGTATGTTAGAATGATTCCTCACCAAAATCAGATGAATTTTGTTCAATAGGGCTGGTATTACTGATTATCCACAAAATAATGACAAGAAACATGTTTCTATTGACTTGTCACTGCATGCAAACAAACGCAACCATAATAGTCTGATTCACAAACAAGCCGGTTCTTTTTAGTGAATCAAAAACAGCACAATCTGTCATGTCTGATTCAGGAACAAATGACTCTTAGAATGATTGGTTAAAAAATATTAATTATCTGTTTGAATCAGTCTGAGACACTGCACTGTATAATTTACATTAGTAGAGCGAAAAAAAAATTTCATATGCAAATAAAATTTATTAATATAGTTATAGACTGAGTTCAATGGCACATTTTCATATATATATGTATATATATATATATATATATATATATATATATATATATATATATATATATATATATACTGTATATATATACTGTATATCGTTGAATACGTTGAAATGTGTAAATTTGCTTAAATCCATAATTGAAAGCATTATGTTTAATGTTCCACTCAGTTTTAAAAATAATTGTTTGATCAAACAATATGCCAGAAAGCGGATGAGCTTTTATTAGCTCAGAGCAGTTCATTTTAAAATCCATCTTTATTACTGCAGACGAAAGGACAATCAGCTGTTGGCAAATCCAACAATTAACCTTACCAGTCTGCATTTACAAATGTCCTCATGGTTAATTATTAACTGTGGTATTTTAAAGTCCAGACTGGAAATCTATATTCACAAAGCTTTGGAGAAGGAGTGGAAACTGTGCCTGTTAGTTTTTGGTTTATACGAGTAATTTAGAAAATGTATAGTACATCTGCCAATACAAAATTAGAGAGCATGGAGGTGGATATGTTTATCCATTCATCATAAAATGTAAGTGTCAGAAAGGGTCAGGAATCTCTAATTCAGGTAATAATTCTGATATCAGTGTGACAACAGATCTATCTGTTCTATCTATCAATCTATAGACTAAGGCTCAGCATTATTGCAGTTTAAGGAACCATCTGGTGATGCAACTCTCTTAAAAAAGGATATATACTGTGTATATATATATATATATATATATATATATATATATATATATATATAGATATATAAATCTGCAAAGACATTAAATTGATCAAGCGTGACAGTATATTTACTATATATACAGTATATAGATTTACTGTATACTGCACAAAAGTGTATCACAGTTTCCACAAAGAAATAATGCAGCACAACTGTTTTCAACCTTGATAATAATACAAAACAATACTTAAGCAGCAGATCAGCATATTAGAATAATTTACGATGAATCATGTGACACTGAAGACTGTAATGATGCTGAAAATTCAGCTTTGCCATCACAGGAATAAATCACAGAAAACAAAATAGAAAACTGTTAAGTGAAAATATATTAATAATTCCCAATGATACTGTTTTTACTGTAAATCTTTTACTGCAAAAAAAATGAAAAAATCTTTCCGACCCCAAGCTTTTGAACAGAAGCATAAATTTCCATATGACAAAATACTTCACGTAAAATGAAATAGTCCTTTTACTTAACACATTCACTCCCTTGTATCACAGTCACACCAACATCAAAGCAACATAATTGTACTGATGACCTGACACAGACGCTGACCCTATAATATCTCACCGGAGGTCAGCCCAGGTCAAGCAGTGACATGTTTGGGCCCTCTGTTTTTCACCCTGTGAAAACAAGTTATTATCAGGTCAATCACCCTTGGTCAGCCTGCCACACTAGTCCCCAAGCCAGCCCGGTTGTCATTTAGTTAGCTCAGTTAAAGAAGCATTTAATAGCCTGACAGAGGAGGTGCAGGCTAAACATAGCTCCATAGGGAAGGCAGGGTTGTTTAAATAATTGAGAAGTCAGCAGATTGGATTTTGGCAGATTCATCATTTTGCATTGATTGTGTGGAGTTAATCCTGTTCACTGTCTGGTCTGAACATTACCCAGAGGTCCTCTCGCTGGGAATACCGCTCCCAGCGCTTGATCACGTGACTATTGATGCGGTGAAAGTGGAAGACTCAATCCAACCTTCAAAAAAAGGGGCTGTATTCACTCCAGGTGTGCCGTCCACATCCTCGCAATCTGTTTTGGCAGAAAAATCCATTAGGAGCATTTGGGATGTTTATATTTAAAAGTGATACAATAAAAGCTGTAATCCAATAGTTATTCAGTATTCTTTAACTATGCAATTCCTCACTTTCGCACATAAATTCCTAACAAGAAAAACAGCACTCTAAAACTAGTACTGTATTGATATACAACAAAAAAGCAAATAAGAGAGAGTCTCTCAATTATTACAACAAGACTAAATACTAAGAGCATGTTTTTCACCTTGACTGGGTTGAATCATCAATAAAAGCTCCGACCAGGACAACATTTAACATTTGGAGAGCCTACTTAAGCCTTACAAGACAGCGATGGCTTTCTGTATAAATGGCTTTTCTGTATTCCATAATAAATAGAGGCAACATGACAGAGTTTATGCCAAGGGCAGAAATCTTACCAGCTCTCCAGCTCATTCACTGGCTGTTGACATGAATATTTACTGTGGATTGTACGGTGGTCGAGAAGTGCTAAACAAATCACAATTCTGAAAACAAAATAACAAATTACAAATGCAAATGCAAGTCTAAAAAACAAAATAACAATTCAGAAAACATTATAACAAGTCAGAAAACACAATGACAAATTCAAAAACAAATGAACAAGTCAGAAAACACAACGACTAATCAGACAAACTGGAAGAGGTAGGTATAGTTTGAGACAGCACCATTGGTTTGGGATTACTGACTGCTGACTGGACGAGACATCTGTCAATCAACGTATACAGGAAGAACCGGCCGAAGAACAGCAGAATCGTTGTAGAAAGTTCGGAGATGGTATTAAAGTAGCTCAGTTTAAATGTATTTTATGAATTGCCCTTACTATGGAATAAAAAATATGGAGTTTACATTTACATTTAGTTAAAAGTGACTGAAAAACATCAGGTCCAGTGGCGCAGAAAATGCGCATGTCGTTGACTTTTTGACGCGATCGACCCGGGTTTAAATAGAATCCATTGCTAATACGAGATTTGAAAAGGGAGGAAAAAAAAGTTCTGCAAAAGACAGGATCGAACGCGTCAAAAAGCCAATGCCATGCACTTATCTATCTGTGCCACTGGAGCTGATGATTTACAGCCACTTTTAACTAAATGTAAATAGACACCCCGTATTTGTTATTCCATAGTAAGGGGAATTCATACAATACATTTAAACTGAGCTACTTTAATATCATCTCCGAACTTTCTACCACGACTATGCTGTTCTTCCCTGTATGTTGATTGACAGATGTCTCGTCCAGTCAGCAGTCAGTAATCCCAAACCAATGGCGCTGTCTCCAACTTTACCTACCTCTTCCGGTTTGTCTGATTTGTCGTTGTGTTTTCAGACTTGTTAATTTGTTTTCGGATTTGTCGTTGTGTTTTCTGACTTGTTATTTTGTTTTTGAATTTGTCGTTGTGTTTTCTGACTTGTTATAATGGTTTCTGAATTGTTGTTGTGTTTCTGAATTGTTATTTTGTTTTTAGACTTGCATTTGCGTATGTAATTTATTATTTTGTTTTCAGAATTGTGATTTGTTTTGCACTTCTCGGCCACCGTAGGATTGACTGTTTTTTAACTTGTCTGCTTGGGTTTACAGGCCATCAGTGGTTTACTGTGTAGAGTATCTGCGGTAAAATACTATAGTGCTGATTGTCCATTCTGTGCAGTGTTATGGCTTAATGCAGTGGTTCAGGTATTGCACCCTCAAGAGTAAATATCTCTCTTCTTCACCTTAAGCTGTAAAAGAGACCTGAACAAGCACTTTGCTATTGAATTTCACGTAAATTTGATTGTACAAGAGCACCATGAATGCAGGCTGCCTATCCATCAGGGGAAAAAGCACAGTATCTCAGTGGTTCTCAAACTTTCACTTCAAGAGTAAAACTACATTTGTGGACCACCTAAAATTAAAAATCCCATTGAGCAGTCTTATTTGATGCTCTTTTCACCAATTCTCTCTTAAGCGGTTTATCAATAATTTGCAATAGGTTTCAGTTTTGTTTTTATTTCACTGACACTTAATATTTCATAATATTTCATAATATTAAAATAAAAAACAATATTAATAGTAGTATTAAATAGCACAAACTTATCATGGAATAAAATAATATAATCGATAATGTATTATAGTATTAATTATTTTAGCATTTTTAAACAATTTAATTAATAATATAATATATTCAGTATATAAAATATTTTAAGTTACACACAGTCATACTTTACAGTATATACACTTTTGTTCAAATGTTGGGGGTCGGTGAGGTTTTTTAAAAATATATATTAATTAGTATCTTGTGTTCACCAAGATTATTATTGAAGTTATTTCAAAAACATTAAAGGGTTAGTTCACCCAAAAATGAAATTAGCCCATAAATTACTCACCGTCAAGGCATCCTAGGTGTATATGACTTTCTTCTTTCAGACGAATCCAGTCGGAGTTATATTCAAAATTGTCTTTGATCTTTTAAGCTGTTTGATGGCAGTCAGCGGGTGTTGCAGTGCTTCAGTCCAAAATAACTTAAATAAAGCGCATCCATCCATAATAAAAAGTGTCTCACACGGCTCCTGGGGGTGAACAAAGGCCTCCTGTAGCGAATCGATGCGTTTTTGTAAGAAAAATATCCATATTCTAAACGTAATAATTACTTTAATCTAGCTTGCGCCAACAGTTGTACATTGAAGCAGTTCCGGGGGATTGACGTATAAGGTCAACGTTGCGCATGCGCCGGTGAGTCTCGTGAAAACCAACGTTTGCTAACAGCAGCCAAGTAAGCAAAGTTTCCTTACTTTAACAAAGGAAAACCAGTCTCCTCTTGGCTTATATCGAAATCCTCTGACATTCTTCTTTACAAATCCTTGTTTTGTATTTTTAATTCGTGACCGTTGTTCTGTTTTGATCTCTCCCCTGCGCTTCCGCGTGCGTCACTTCAGAGCGGCGCATGCGCAAAACTGAACTCATACATCATCAGCCAGGAACTGCTTCCGTGTACAACTGTTGGCACAAGCTACATTAACGTGATTATTACGTTTTGAATATGGTTATTTTTCTTACCAAAGTGCATCGATTCGCTACAGGAGGACTTTGTTCACCCCCCGGAGCAGTGTGAGACACTTTTTATTTTGGATGGGCGCTTTTTATTTCACTTCTTTTGGACTGATGCACTGCAACACCCACTGACTGCCATTAAAAAGCTTGAAAGATCAAAGACAATTTTTAATATAACTCAGACTGGATTTGTCTGAAAGAAGAAAGTCATATACACCTAGGATGCCTTGAAGGCGAGTAATTTATGCCAATTTTCATTTTTGGGTGAACTAACCCTTTAATACTGCATTCATTTGATTTGAAAACAGAGTAAAATGGTATTATTGTGATTAGTATTATTCAGTATTGACAGAATTTTAAATAACTGTTTTCTATTTTAATATATTTTAGATGGCAAAATTTTAACCCTCTGGTCTGAGGGGGTTAAAACTGGGCTACAATAAAATGTAAGCAACATGATTGTACATGTTTGTGTTTTTGAGAAAACAACGTTTATGTGTGGTTAGTGAAAAACTAAAATTTTAAAGACACTTTTATGTTATTTTTATGTTTATATTATAAAATTAGATATTCCTGTGATGCAAAGCTGAATTTTCAGCACCATTTCTCCAGTCTTCACTGTCAAAGAATTTCCTTCAGAAATCATTCTAATATTCTGATTAGCTGCTCAAGAAATATTTATTTATAATACTCAGAAATATTTATAAAACTTATCATCATAAATGCCTAAAACAGTTGTGCAGCTCAATGTATATTTTTGTGGAAACCATTATATTTTTTCAGGATTATTGGATGAATAGAAAGTTCAAAAGATCAGCATTTAGAAACATTTTGTAACATAAGCATTTTTGTAACATTTTGTAACCATTTTCATACATTGTATAAATGTCTTTACTGTCGCTTTTATTCAATTTAATGCATCCTTGCTGAAAAAATTTGTTTATTTCTTAAAAAAAAAAAAACACTGTCCAAAACTTTTGAATGGTAGTGTTTATAGGGAGAAAAAAAACTAGATTGGAAGCGCTTTTTAATTTATTTGTGATCCTCTCGTGTAAACTGATACTCTTCACACACTTTCCACAGAGCGCTGTCATTGTCATACACTTTTATATGTGAGAGTGACTCATTGACAAATTTACTTACTGTACAATTCATGTCATGCAGGTTGTGCTGCAGAAATGGACAGACAGCTATCAGATTACACTGTATTTCTACAGTTCACTGACATTAATTATCTTTCACTTCACTAAAGTGACATGTAAATAATGACTTTTATGTTGTTCCTAGAACACATAATTAAACTTGTACGTGACCAGCTGAAGTTTCACTATTGGAGTGTTTGTCCAGGTGGGATAGATGTATTCTTCAGTTTCATAATAAGACTGTCCATGACTAGTTTAATTACAACTCATACTATGTTAAATAATCCAAACCAAAGGGGAACAATAGTGATGGTTTTCAATGAATACAGTGCAATTGTCAAGGGTCCGAGGTTTGATGATAGTATGCTTTAATGACAGGTCTGAGTTAGATTAAATTAGATAAATGTCTCTTGATTTTAAAATGATTTATAATAGTGTTTAATTTTGTACACTTGTTTTGCATGCATAAAATTGAGTCATCAAAAAAGGAAAATTATGATACAAGCTGACAAAGTGGATAAAGGTTTATTACATTAGATTCATATGCAATAATCATCTAGATCATTTTAGGTAACGATGTGGTATCATATCAAATTATTTTTACAATCTAGCTGTAAAAAAAGATTATTGATATATGTTTACAAGACAATACTATTTAAGTTTTTCTCCTTAAAAAATGTAATTTTTAATTCAATAAGAACATACACAAATCTGTATTGCAGGTAGTGACACAACTCTGGAAATGAACCCTTTGCAAAACAGATTTATCACAGACATCTAAACTAACACTTAAATTCTGTGGGAAACATTGATTGGATCAAAACAGGGCTCTTGAATTAGTGATGGTATCTCAGGTTAGGCTAAGGGTGTTAGCGAGTGTTAACCACTGAGGTCATGGCCACTTCTCTCAATGCCCTCTGGCCCTAGAGAGTCCTTTTCCCACATCAAAACCAGCCGCCTGAATTCCTCCACCATGTACCAAAAAGAGCTAATAATGTCCAAATAAATAAATGTGCACAACAGTTTTTTTTAGCAAAGTTTTGATTATTATGATAATTTAGAGGCCTTAGAAATTCTTGCATTAATTACAATACAGCAGGCTTTATAGGGTTAAACAGATACAGAAAGAAACCAGAATAATCAGCTAAAATCAAACTCAAAACTGTTTTTGATTAAAAAAAAAACCCATAAGAACAAGCCCTAAAGCTATTATGCGTAGTGGTGTTTAGATGGCTTTGCATGACCTCTTTACCTTTCACTGGTCACAACCTCCAATATGTATAATGACGGTTAACACCTCACACCACAAGACAGAAATGCCTCTCTCATAGAGGTGTTAGATGTTAGATGATCTTACAAACTATGAATTATAGACAACAGAACACGCCTATCAAACAACAAACAAAAAATAAACACTCGCTTTTGGTTTGGACTGGACTGGCTCTTACTCTGGAATTAACTGGCCTAGAGAATATGTGTTTTAAGAATTGACCGACAATGCTGAAATGATGAGCTGACAGAGTGTAGCCTAATTAAAGGAGCATCACAGTAGATTTAAAAACGAAACGTTTACATGACAAAAGAAGATGGATGCAAACAAACTGTTGTGTTGAGGGATTTTTAGTTTACCTCGTAAATCGCGTGCTATCCGTGTTGGTATGAACAAAGCTGTAAGCTTGTCACAGCTTTTAATCCAAAATAGTTACGTGACTGTCACGTCGATTTCTTTCTGGAAGGGGCGGGTGCTCCAAACTTTGACAAAAAATTGTCAACATCAGATCGCCGAGTGTTTTTTTATTTCTTGCTAGAAAATCACGAGCGCAGAAAACCTTTTCTGCATGTTTTAGTTTCTGATTCACAAAACGGGCTTCCAAACAAAGAAATTGATGGTATAGCTACAGTAGGCGTTCATGCTGCATGATCATCCTTCTGTTCATAGTTCAGAAGTGCATATAGATGTGTAAGATTTTCCGTTTGTAATATTTACAACAGAATCTTCCAATCTTTTCTTCAGATCCGAAATGTCAGGTGAGGCAGTGGTGGTCATAGGTGGTCTAAAGTTGTGCCGTTTGTGCGTTCAGAAATGTGTTGCAGTATTCAGCAGTTTTGATAGTTTCTATTTCTTTTATTTTTACTGGAATGTAATGTCTTTAAAATAATAATTGTTAATAGTTCAAATGTGTTGCAATAAACAGTTCTTTTACTATATTTCTTTATTTCTGTAACAGCTTTTTAAATCCTGGGTCTTGGTCAGTTCTTTTCATCAGATTCCTTCGTCAAATTTCGTGATGCCCGCTTTGCACTCTTCGCACATCTCTTGTGATGGCTCTGTGTAGGACAAAGACTTACATATACTGTAAAAATGAAAATGTGCAGTGCAGTCTTAACTCAATCTTCTATATAATCTGAGCTGTAACCTGTACCTGTCTATAACATATTGTATCCAGGTTCATTCAGTTATATCAAATCATATAGGCCTAATGATTTAAATAAAAACAATTAATTTCTATGTTACCACATGAAGCACATTTTATACCTGTCTAAACATATTTTACAGTGTGTTTACCTCTCAGTATATACACTGAAATCACTAGTGAACTGATTCATAGATGTCACCTATCCAGCTGTGCACCTGAGAGGCTACTGCAGAGAGTTTATTCACTCGTTCATTTAATAAACTGAATAAACAAACTGAGGGACAGCTTTCTCATGGTCAGTATTTTGAGGAGAACAGCACCAATATGGGAATGGGAGGTGATATAGAGGTGATACAGGCACATGGCTGTTTCACACGTCGAAAATGAGTCAATGAGTTAATCTAACAAAAATATTGTTGCAGGGCTAATTTCCTACGTGGAGCCAGTGCAGCTGAAGAGAGAATGTGTGAAAAGTTGACTGGTTAAACTACTGCTGTCTGTGTCAGTGTGTGTGTCTTTGCTCATGTTACAGGGAAGATGTTTGTCTACTTGGGCCACCCCATTCGTCCTATCTGAAGTTTTCTGAGGAAGGGTATGGATCATTCTCTGGTCAGTCAGCGAGACTCTGTCGGACACAATTAGCTACACTCTAATTTCTGAGATATGAGCTGAGTGGTACAGAGGTTTTGTGTTTCTAATTAAAAGGTGGCCTATGCTCCTTAGCATTACCTGTGACAATGTAGGTCTTTGTGTGGAAATGTTAGATTCAAACAACATGATGTGATATGCAAAGATATATAAATATGAGATCAGATAAATCTGTCACACTTTGCATTCTGGCATCCATGTTAGAATATGTTTAATAATATAATATAATATAATATAATATAATATAATATAATATAATATAATATAATATAATATAATATAATATAATATAATATAATATAATATAATATAATATAATAGGTCAGGTTAAACTTGTTTCCCAGGTTTTTTAGCAGCTAATCTAACAATTTAATAAGAATTACAGTAATTATTATGTGCTGGAAGGTGTCTCAATAATCAGGGCATGATATGGCACAATATATACATATACATATACAGGCAATGTGAAAGTACCCTGAATGTGTGTATAATTTGTTTTTGGTTATCATGCTAGCGGGCATCCTTCATGCAGTTTCAAACCCATTAAAATTTATTCTTGTAATGAAACTACTACTGTGATGAAACAATTAACCTTAAACCACATCGTAATTACCAGATAGAGAACATAAACAGTGAGTATAAACAACGGCTTCAACCTTTTAGTCTACACATCTTTAAACTAAAACATGCATGCAAAAAGTGAAAGAGAAAGTGGAACATTTGCTTTGAAAGCATGACTTCCGCATTTACTGAAGAGTTCTATTCTAGTAATGCAGTTCAGCCCTTTTTTGATAAATTACTAATAAATGACCCCTCTAGGTTTAGTGGAAACACACACACTCCCACCTGAAGTGTGTCACTCGCTCAGAACTCTCACACGTGATGCACACCTTCACTCAAATGCTTGAGGGGACGTTATCTTTGTTTTTAACCACTTAATTATTGGTAGATGTGGAATGAACCACAAATGAATCATTAATCTAAACTAGCTTTGAATGCTCTGTTGAACTAATGTACCAAAAACATTATATAGAGGGAGATGAATCACTCTTGTAAAATGAATGGGAGAAACCATGGAAATATAGGAGGAATGACCCTAGCGGAAAATAAATATATGAAATGTTTTATTTCATGTTAAGTATACTAAAAATACATTTACATATTTATGTACTTAATAAAAATACCCTGATATTGTACTCTTAGTATACTAAACTGGTATACGTTTAGTCTTTAGGAAATTATGTTTAAACTTATTTGGCTTGCTGTCCACTGATGAGGAGCTCGATGAAGAGACTTCAATTCAAGCTCTGATATACCCCCACAGAGACTTAATATAGGATGATTACAAAGGGCAAGGTACCTAAGATGAATGTGGAGATTGGGGAGGTGGAGGGATGCTGGAACAGCTGAGACTGGAAAGAAGTAAGCAGCTGCTTATACACTCTGGCTGTTGACTGAAAGATAAAATGGGCTCGCTCCTCCCTAACTTACATTATAGGAACTTCATTTAAAGACCGATATTATTCAAAGATCATACAATTCTCATCTATAGTGACATTAAAACACATTTTAGGTTTAATATTAAGACATGTGCATTGTGTAGTACAAGTACTCCAAATGAAGTTTAATTATAATTTTCATATCAGTAAGTCTTGAGTTATATGCCAGTAAATATGTTCATAGATTTGAACTATACTTAGTATGAAATAAATCTATTTTAAATATATATACCTTTTTTACTAGGGGAATGTCCCACATTTTACTTAAAGTCACATTGAAATGGAAATGTAGTTTTCTAAATGCATGTTGTTGGTCCTATTATAATGATTTGTACATGGATTTCATTCATGCAATTCTATAATAATTTCTTTTTAATTTCAACTCGATCTTCTGGTGAAATGACAGACTTCTCTCTGTGTACTGTATGCAAGATTTCTCCAATCATTTATTCTGATTAAACTACAGCCCTCCATAACTGATCACAAGTTTGCATTCACATCTGCCTCTATCCAATCAACAACTGATAGACTGATCCATTTCACACAGAAGAAAAGATCTGTCACTTCCATTATATTGTGACGTTAAAAAAGCCAGTTGTCTTTCTGATAGTGTTTGTTTTCTACGGTGGCCGAGAGAGCTCAACGCGCTGCAACTTAAGAAAACATATGCAAATTGAAAAAACACCAGCAAATTAAGAAAACATCTTCATTAGTTTGACAACACAGGCGCTGCAAATCCTCACAACACATGCAAATGAAGAAACGCGCTGCAAATAGCACGGACCACAACGGAAATGTTTCAAGGGGACCCAAACAAGTGAAGGACCCGGCTGGGATTTGTTTTGTGCAGTGGCTTTTTAAAAAATTTTCTAAAGAGTTTCTGCTAGTGATTCCTTATTTTTTATTTTATTTTATTTTATTGAATATATAACATTCACAGGGGATACAGTCATGATGTAACCCTTACATCAAAGTCAATATTTTTTCCATCAATACAGTAGTTTTAACAGCTTTCTTATTAAGTGATGAGCAGAGAGATTCATAAAATAATTTCAAATCAATACAAAAAATCCTAAAATTGGGCATACAATTTGTGCAGTGGCTATTGGTCAGTGGAGTTGTCGGTGAACTGAAAGGTGAGGTTTTTTTGTTTATTTTAACACCCTGATTGCATGATTCTTTTAGATATTATTAGATATATTCTCTATAGCAGGGATCCTCAAATCTGGCCCACGAGATCCACCTTCCTGCAGAGTTTAGCTCTAACCCTAATCAAACACACCTGGGCATGCTAATCAATGTCTTCAGGATCATTAGAAAATCACAGGTAGCTGAGTTTAATCAGGGTTGGAGCTAAACTCTGCAGCGCATTGGACCTCCAGGGCAAGATTTGAGGAACCCTGCTCTATAGAATACACGTGTGAAATAAACCAGACCAGCCTGAATATTAGTTTATTAAAAAAATAGTAAATATGATGCTATTGCTGTAAGATTTTATTCATTTGAAATGGTACTAAAACGCAATATTGAAAAAATTGCATCATCTTTTGCTGCAGGACAGCTATTGCGACATCTTTCCAGGAAGATTGAAGGTGAAGTTCGTACAAAGTATACAATGCTGGTACAACCATATATGTTGGTACAATATGCGTCACATGACTAAACATGCGTCACCGTTTTTGAATGCTGTGTTTGCAGTAAATACTACAACGACTCCAGTTAGAGCATCTTCATAAAGCTGGTGACCAAAATGCTGTCTCAGTGTGGACAAAAGACCAAAACATAGAGAAAAGATGTGTTTTCAAAATGTATCCAGATGTAACCTGAGATACAATTTGTGACCCTGGTCCACAAAACCAGTCATAAGGGCCAATTTTTTGAAATTGAGATTTATACATCATCTGAAAGCTAAATAAATAAGCTTTCTATTGATGTATGGTTTAGGATAGGACAATATTTGACAGAGATACAACTATTTGAAAATCAAATCTGCAATCTGAGGGTGCAAAAAATCTAAATACTGAGAAAATTGCCTTTAAAGTTGTCAAAATGAAGTTCTTAGCAATGCATATTGCTCATAAAAAATTTAGTTTTGATATATTTACAGTATAGGAAATTTACAAAATATCTTCATGGAACATGAACTTTATTTAATATCCTGATTTTTGGCATAAAATAAAAATGGATAATTTTGACCCATACAATGTTTTTGTTGGCTATTGCTATAAATATACCCGTGCTACTTATGACTGATTTTGTGGTACAGGGTCAAATTTGTGTCCTAGCACAGCTGAATTATCAAATAACTGATTCCACTCCTCATTGAAATGCAAAGGTACAGTATGAGTAAAAGTGGGTGGCCAGTATCAAAAGGAATGACAGAAATGCATTTCCAGAGGAAGCCACGCAGAGGTCAGCGGGTCGAAGAGAGTGCCACCCGCTTCTCCCTTCTTTGCATGCGAGGAGCTGCGTTGTCACTGTAGATCCAGGCTTGGCGGGGTTCCTGCAGTGGATCTGCTGATAAGACCTGCTCTGACAGAGACTAGATGAACAACCACACCTACTAACACCTGTGATGGCAGATGAGAGCGAGATAAGGGGAGAGATACACCACCACCTGATCATCAGAGAGGGCCGGCTTGCAGTGCTGGTGCCAGATCTGGCCTCCAGGCCTCTGCCTGCTGAGGAATCCGAACCTGTGCTGGATTAATTTACGACCTCCGCGACTTGGAAAGCAAAAGCTCCCACTGCTGTACCAACACGCATTGAGCTCAGTGTGTGGCATGTGATCGTGTGACACTAGAGAACACGTGTGACTCATGCTCTCAAAGCTTTGTTCCCATCTCCAGTAACTCAAAACCTATTGTTGTAAAAAAACAAATTATATCCTCCGGTAAACATATTGACTTCACAGAAAACGTCCACTCAGGGCTTCATAATAAGTCATGTGTGACAGATGGAATATGCATTAAAATGTGTGCACCATTATGCTTTTTGTTTAGTCCGAGTATGTTATTAATATTTTAGTTGTATGCTGTTTTTATATTGTTTTCTTTAATTATTATTCATATTATATTTGAAGGTATATTTTAAGTCAAGTCTTACTTTATGCATCAATAAATGTTTCCAATTATTAAACAATTATTTATTATTTTATATGAATGAATGATAATTTATGAAGTTGTACATGTAATTTATTACTTAATATATCATATTTAATTTAAAAAAGATTAGACAATTATTAAACATAAATAAGAATACAATTTCCGAAAAATCAGAATAGTGCAAAAAACAGTTTACAAGTAAGGCAGTGCTTCCATCCAATGTTATTTTAGTATCATTGTTATTATAGTTTTTATTTATTATTTTATTTTATTTATTATTTTTTTATTTCAATAATGAAAATGTTTTTATGGTTACGTTTTAGTTAACAATAACCCTGTTTCCCTCCCATGCATTCAAGAAAATAAATTCTTTATATAAATCTTAAAATTAAAAGAAAAATGTATTATTATTAACTAAAAAATAAATAAATGAAATGCACATTATGTAAATAATAAACAATGTACTCAAATAGTCTTGTAGAAGCTACAAAATCAAGGAGAAAACGACTTTATTCATTGTACCAACAGACTTTGGCAAATTAGCAATCTTCGCATTTGGAAATGCTTTTTTTTTCTCTGCATTGTCAGGCTGAAACAAATAAATAGCACATTTTTTGCAGATGTACATTGCTGGAATAAAGATACATTGTTTTTCCTAATTAAAAGACACAAGTGTGGTGTGAAATTAATGCATCAGCTACTAAAACATGATTTTCTCCTTTTTAAATAAAGCTTTTCAGTTTCTTAAGTACCTTCAAAAGCATGTTTTAGTTAAATAAATAGAATGATCTCCATTTTTAACATGCACAACTGATGTGGGTGGGAAAAGTATATATACACATGGTTTGAGCTTTCAATGACAGTACCTTACCATTGCACAGACACACACACACACTCGTACTCGTAAACACACACAGGCCGAGGAGACTGGAACACACACGTACACACACTCACACACACTAACATACTTACAAATGCAGATACACTATACATATCTCCCCCTCTAAGCTTTTCTACATCGTCTTTCAGAGGGCTAACCTATCAAAGTGATAAAAATGCAATGCTGAACATAATGAAAAAGAGGAAATTATGAGTCTGAACATCACATTTTTAGCATCTGAACAACACAAGATTTTTTTTTCCATTTTAGTTTTTTTTTTAATGTAATAATCACAAAGATATGGATTCATGCATTATGAGCTTTATGTCTTAATCTTCTGCCTCTTCCGGCAGGAAATCATAAGTTGAGGCTTGATGCTTCAGTGACGTCAAACTGTACATCAATACTCTTTTTTCCACAAGTCGATGAGGATAAGTTGAAATGCGACTTCTGAGTAAGTCATGTACAAACAATCTACAAGTAACTAGAAAAAAATCTCAGCCTCAGGCGCCTGGGCATCCAGAGCTGGCGCTTCACTGCAGAGAAACAAGGACGTAAGTCTTCAAGTTCACTTGTCTTTCCTGTTTGTCTATCTAAGATGTTTCATCTTTGAGCTTTGTTGACGATTCTGTTGTATTTCCTTGATAGGCGGCGTCTGACCAGTGAGCTGCAGCGAAGTGACCCACTTTTGCCTTTCCTTGTCTGTTTAGGTCTTCATGAAGCAAAGTAGGAGCTCTGCATTGAATAGAGTCGGTCGATGGGGTTCCCGACTCTCGCTTGCATTGAGCCCACCTCGGACGAGGCCATGAAACAGTCACTAAGGCTGGTCAATGAAGTGTCGCTGTCAATGTCGTGGAATATCGAGTCATTTCCTGTGATCAGAGAAAAGAGAAAAAAGGGGTCAATACAATGCTCTTTTTTGTCTGAATCTATTGATTTATTAAAAAATACATTAAAAGTAACACACCTATATACAATGACCTAAATACACTCCTTTTGTGATGACCATGTTTTACATTTCTGTTTTAAAATTAATTTTGATATTTTTTGGGGGCAAGTCAAAAGTGATTCAACTGTCCTCATAATTAATAAAAAAGCCTAATTGAAAAAAGAATAAGAAAAAAAGAAATTCTTGAAAAAACTTTGTTAGTTCAGCAATATTATTATTACAACCCCAATTCCAGAGAAGTTGGGACGTTTTGTAAAAATGCAATAAAATCAAGAATCTATGATTTGTTCATTCTCTTTAACTTTTTTTTAAATTGACAAAAGTACAAAGAAAAGATTTCCAAAGTTTTCACTGACCAACAAAATGTATTTTGTAAATACTGTATGAACAAATTTCGATTTTGATGGCTGCAACACATTCCAAAAAAGTTGGGACAGAGGAAAAATAAAAGTGAAAAGGTTATAGAATATCCACTTTAAACTGTTTTGAAACAATGTATCATGTCTGGGCATAAAAGGAGCATCTCAGTCTTTGCAAGCAAAGCTGGATCATGGCTCATCACTTTGTGCCAAATCGAACATATCAAAAATCACCATAATCATCATTTAGGTCTTTCACCAACTACCACACGTACTATTGTGAAAAGATTCAGGGAATCCAGAGAAATCACAGTACACGTAGGGCAAGGCAGATGGCATTGCATAAGAAAGCATCATGCTGCAGTGTTAAATATAGCCACATGGGCTCAGGAGTACTTCAGAAAAATGCTGTCACTTAACAGTCTGCTGCTGCATCAAGAAATGCAACTTGAAACTCTGTAACTCTAGGAGAAAGCTATACATCAATTCTATGCAGTGATGCCGCCGGGTTCTCTAGGCCAGAGCTCATCTCAGATAGTCAAAAAGACAGTGGAAAGGTGTGATGTACTCAGATGGTGTGATGTACTCACATTTCAACTAGGTTTCAACTAGAACTTGTTTCTGGGGAAAATGGATTTCGAGTTCTCAGTCCCAAAGACCAAAGGGACCATTCAGACTTTCATTAGTGACAGAAGCAAAAGCAAACATCTGTCATGGTATATGAGTGCATCAGTGCAAACAGCATGGGTGACTTGCATATGTGTGAAGGTACCATTGACACAGAGGCATATATTGGAGTTGTACAGAGAAATATACTGCTGTCAAGATGATGTATTTTATGGGAAGTCCATGGTTATTAGATCAAGACAATGCCAGCTCTCATTTTGCATGTGCTACAACAGCGTGGTTTTGTAGACTAGTGTTAGACTGGCCTGCCTGCAGTCAAGATCTGACTCCTATTGAAAATGTATGACCAGTCATGAAAAGGAGAATCAGACAACGACAATCACAGACTGCTGAGCATCTGAAGCCTTGTTTCAAGAGAGACTGGACAAAACTTTAACAATTAGTATCCTCAACTCCCAAACAACAAAACAATGTAATTAAAAGGAAAGTTCATGTGACACAGTGTTAAACGTGCCTCTGTCCCAACTTTTTTTTGGAGTGTGTTGCAGCCATCAACATCAAAATTTGTTCATATTTACAAAATACATTTATGTTGGTCAGTAAAAACATTGGAAATGTTTTTTTTGTACTTTTGTCAACTAAATAAAAGTTAAAGAGAATGAACAAATCACAGATTCTTAATGTTATTGCATTTTTACAAAACGTCCCAACTTCTCTGAATTGGGGTTGTATTATTTTAAACATTTAAATATGGTTCAGCCAACATGGAGAAACATATTACTGTTAATTTAATATCACAGAGATACTATTATACAATGCGCTACTATTATACTATACTACTACTATCGATATAGATACAGTATATTCCTATTTCAGTTTTAGCTTTAGTATATAGATGAGAAATGTTGACATAGGTATGTAAAAAAAAAAACATTTCATATTTTATTTTACTTCAAGTAAAATTGTTAACGATTTTAGATTTAGTTTCAGTGTTAGATTTAGTTTACTATAATAACCCTGAAACATACAGTACAGAAAAAAAGAATGTAAAATGGGAAGTGATATCATAGAGAGACCCTTGCAGATTGTCAAGAGTGTGTGTAAAATATAATATTTCATATAATTTAAAATATCAGTGTGTATGTATATATATATATATA